>NC_057740.1:30517006-30585578 GCF_004010195.1 Chiloscyllium plagiosum
ATAGGTTTAGGGTGAGAGGGGAAAGATATAAAAGAGACCTAAGGGGCAACTTTTTCACGCAGAGGGTGGTGCGTGTATGGAATGAGCTGCCAGAGGATGTGGTGGAGGCTGGTACAATTACAAAATTTAAGAGGCATTTGGATGGGTATATGAATAGGAAGGGTTTGGAGGGATATGGGCTGGGTGCTGGCATGTGGGACTAGATTGGGTTGGGATATCTGGTAGACCTGGACGGGTTGGACCGAAGGGTCTGTTTCCATGCTGTACATCTCTATGACTCTATGACACTGCCTACAAGTGTCAAAAGGGGAAGAAAGATTTCCCTTTCCACTTACCACACCATATGAGTGATTTGAACTTTATCCTACACAACAAATTTCAGATCAGGATCATAAAACAATCAAAATGTAAAATGAGTTTGAGTGGAGCTGAAAAATAACAATGTAAAGAGACCTTTGTAGGAGCGGTTTCTAGGCCCTTTAATAGTAACCACCTTGGAGGACATGGTCGATAGCAAGAAATAATCAGAGCTTTTGAGAAATACACTGGTGATTTGAATCTGGGTATAAATTGGATGAATCAGATTGGTGAATATAACTATAGCCTGGACGATGAGTTAATGGGGAGTCTTTTTAGGACATTTTCTTACAGCAGTACGTTCCAGAGCCAGAGAGTAGGCTATTCCTAGATCTGTTATTGTGCAAAGAGACAGGATTAATTAATTACCTCACATAGCAAAGGTACTCTAAGTAGCAGTCACCATAATATAGACCCTATACCATATTCAGGATGAGGGACCTGATATGTTGGCACTTGATCCAGTGCTTTCACACTGGTTGGAGCACTCACTCCTGAAGGTGCTTACTCCTACAGTTAGACATGCAAACAAATGCTGGCCAAAATAAATTTGTTGGGAAATAGTCACCCGATGTCTTGGTATGGTCGCAGAATAAGTGCACAGAAATATTTTCCTTTGGGAAAAATAATGCATTTCCACTTTTAAAGAATTGTTTAGAGTTAAATGATAGCATTGCAAAAGCAAAATACTTTACAAGACAGACTTTCTGTGGAATGAGTTCTGTTGTTAAAAAGAATGCATTGTTGATTTCTTCTGGGAAATAAACCTGTTTGGAGCTGTAGCAACTTCAGTTCAGCTCATGAGATACTGTAGATGTTACCTATATTTTTGTATGTCCTTGGAGTTTGGCTTTTCATAGCAATTGCATTGGGGCTAGCTAAACCTCTCGTTCATCAGCAACAACAGTTTATTGTCAGAATTTAAGTGATGTTTCAATGTGTGTGTGAATCATCTAAGAAATTAATAAAAAATTAACAACTGTGCAAAGACTCTCATTCAAGGATAAATAATTCCTCTCAATCTTTGTTATACAGTGAAAAACTACATTCATTAATCGCATGTTCTCAGCAGGGAGAAACCCTTAAGAGGGACGATGTGTCATATAAGCCTGTTATTCTGTGGGACCAACTTTCCGCACTGTCTCTCAAGTGTAAATACAGATCGTGAACAATGGATCAATGAATTTTCCTAACATTTTCCTCAATGAACAAGCAGTAGAATTTGTTTAGTGAATCTCAAGATAAAACGTCTGTTTAAAGGGATCCAGCATAATACAACTGAAACTTTATTTAGCAGAAGGTCATTTTAAGTTGTATTTTTTTCAATTTCCTGAATCAACTAACCTATTCTCTCTTAGGCCATTTCCCCTTAAAACTACAAAGCCTAAAAATTGGTGAGTTTACATAATAGTAATTTTAAAAAAATAAAATTCTACAATATATCATTTGTTACGAATCTATTCTAGAATGGGCAGAAAGTTAGAAGCTGCTCCTAATTGAAGGTTACTGAAGCATCTGGAAGAGATAAGGAGAGAATACTACCATTTGGTAGTGAGAAAAAAAGGTCAGGTGTGTGAGCATTGGAGATGAGAACTGTTGGATTACAATAACTGGAAAAAGGGTTCTGGAATCTTGGAAAATTGGGGATGACGTGAGAATGGGATGGAAGCATTGGTGTAGAAGATTGTTTGTGTGTTTAATTACAACATTGACACTGGGTGGGGCGTTGTACAGTCTAGTGCAATATGCCTGTGCAGGTGGTGATTCTGGAAATTATAATATTGTGTTCAAAGCGCCTATTGAGGCTTGTGGCAGCAGGAATCACAGTGTAACCTGTGACAGAGACATAGCTTGGGGCAATTTAACGGGAGGCAAGTATAATTATGGGGAATATAAGTATAGTAGGAAAGTTTGACAGGCAAGTATGCAGGACAGAAGAGATAGATAGATAAAAATAGTGCTACAGGAAATAAGTGTGACCTTTACAAGAAATGTATGTGAGGCATGTAATGTTTCACATAAGAGTTAGGTAACTAATTATAATGGAATGTTAAAAGTCAGACATATTTTTAAGAAGAATCATATCAAGCTCAAAACATTAGCGCTGTTACTCCATTGACTGGCTGGGTTTCATCAGAATTTTCTGGTTTTATTTCAGTTTTTGATCATCCACAGTATTTTGTTTTTATATTTTCAAGAACTTTTATTGTTGACAGCTAGCTATCTCCATTAAATGTTTTAATGTTACATGTGTTTCAAAATCATGTACAGAAAGCAGCACATGCAAGCGAATTGTCAGATGCTATCCAAATTTTGCTATGCATTTCCATAGGTTTCAAAACTGATCAGTTCTTCTTTAAGAATTGCTTGGTTTGCACTGGCACATCTTCTATTTCCCTGTTGACTACATGCATCTTTAATTTCTAACTTGAGATCACACATTCCTTACATTCTTTTGTATGATGTCAGGACTGTTTTTGACATTAGTTTAAGATTCATATCTTGGTCATTCACACCCGACTGCTACAACTTTATTTGGTGTATTTAACACGAATTAATTGAATTCACATTCTCTGATTCTGGACTTTCCAATTTGCTTTTCTTTATGTGACATTTTCTTCAAAAACAATGAAAAGTCTAGAAGGTCATTCATGGTTCTTGTTATGGAGGCGAAAGTGAGGATTGCAGATGCTGGAGATCAGAGGCGAGAGTATGCTGCTGGAAAGAGACAACCGATCAGGCAACATCCAAGGAGCAGGAGAATCAGGAGCAGGAGATTCTCTTACTCCTCAGATGCTGCTTGACCTGCTGTGTCTTTCCAGCACCACGCTCTCGACAATGGTTCTTATTATGCATAGTTTCAGTTTACAAACCAGTGGTCTTTTGATAGGACTCTATAATAACAATAACAGCCTTGTTCAAAGTATATGTTTCATGTATAAAGTTGCTGTTACATGTCCCATAAGTAAATCAAACACAAGAAATGCTGCCATATAAACCAACAGTCTGTTAGGTGGAAACCATGTTGTTAAGGAAGTGTTGTATCTACAAATTATAAATGACATTTTACAGTAATAAGGTTAAGCAAGTCCTGAAGTTCAGGGGCATCTTCAAACAGATTTCTGTATGCAAAATCCTCATTCAATATTGCATTCTCCTCACCACCCTCCCATCCTCATCTAAAGTGGATTGTGGTGAAATATATTCACATAATACTTTAGGGGAGGCAATAACCTAGTGGTATTATCACTGGACAGTTAATCCAGAGACCTGCATAATGTTCTGGGACCTGAGTTTGAATCCTGCCATGACAGATGGTGGAATGTCAATTAAATAAGAATCTGGAATTAAGAGTCTCCTGATGACCATGAGTTCATTGTTGATTGTTGGAAAAACTCATCTGGTTCATTAACGTCCTTTAGGGAAGGACATGGTCTGGCTTACATGTGACTCCAAATCCACAGCAATGTGGTTGATTCTTAAATGCCCCTGCCGTCTGGGCAATTAGGGATGGACAATAAGTGCTGACCCAGCCAGCAATGCCCACATTATGCAAATGAATAAAGGGAAAAAAAATCATGACATGTTTATTTCATTTTATTCACTTTGAAGTGCACTTTGTTCATGGGAAAATTTAATGGTTTTTTTATCCCTGTTTATCATATGATGTCAACAATGAATATTTTTAGAAAATTGTATCAGTTAAATTTGCATTGCTGTCATATGGCTTGCAGCAATGGTAGCTTAATTGATATTGTATTTAAGTTCTAAAAATACCCATACTTGATGCTGGACAAAAATATCTTGTTCATGAACCTTGCCAATGTTGTTCCAGCAGAAAATTCATCTTGAATTGTATTTACGTAATGCTTTGTCAAAGGTATAATTTATATGAAGATAAATATCCATTCTGGGATCTAACACAATAGCCAGGAGTATATCTGGTTATCCTGGTGTAATGTTCATGCTATCTCTGTGTAACTAAATTCACCATAGTCCTACTGAATCATAGGCTGTTCCGTCTTTAGATAGTGACAACTGGTGGTGGTTTAACCTGAGGGTTACCACACCTCAGGCGAGGAGTGAGGTTGAGGAGGTGGTACCTTCATGGCAACCTCAGCTGGTATAGGAATTGAATCTGCACTGTTGGTGCTAATCTGCATTGCAAACCAACTGTCCAGCCAATTGAACTAACCATGCTGAATATCTCTGCGTAGAGAATAATTAATAATCTATATAAAGGCCAAAAGCTGTTGAAGTTAGATCATTCGTTGTCTCTTTGGACTTCTTGTACATCTAATGTTTTGTTTACCTAATTTTATTGTTTTATCCTTCTGCATAAAGCAAGTAGATTGCCTATATAAAAATGGTACAATGATTAAACAGCATCTGCAAGGCAACAGTAGTAATAGAGAAGACCTTGTCTCCAATTTAAGAATAGTTATTAAACTAACTTTGATGACCACTTTTGTAGGTGTGATGCAAGTGCTGAAGGATGCTCAAATATATACATCATGTATAGAAAGACTGGCAATTTCCACCAGTTCTACAATGCTGAACAAAATGGATACACTTGAGTAAGCTAAACAAGATAATTTTGGTTTCAGGACTTCATATGACTGTGCAGATGAAGACACTTACAATGTGGTACTTGTAGGCCAACATGCCCCCTTTATTCTAGGCACTAGATCGATACCGAGATGTGTGAGAACACATGTAAACTATCCAAATTGGATTGGTTCGATTGATACCTGATTCATTGCTCTTTGTAGCACAGTACAAATTTTGTATGCCATCAAGGTTCTGTATAGTTACTGTCAGTTGATCAGGCAGTCTCCTGCCAATGGAATAGGCCTGTCTCAGTCGGCAATCATCTTGCTATCACTTTCCTTTGTCTTTGTGGTATTTTTGTCTCATTAGTTTCTTCTCCAAGTCACATCTTTCCCAGTTGGGAGATCTTATACAGTATAGTGTTTTGTTACATCATCGCATCCTTATTTTATCAACCTAAATATTTGTCATCCCAGAGGTTCCTTGTGTCTGCACTTTGTGGTACGGGGATCCTCAAGGCCATGGCAACAAATCAACCCAATGATACAGTTAATCAGTGCATTTAATTAATTATCTCAGGACTCAGTAGCATAATCATTTATGAATTGACCCAGTAACACAGTTATTCACTGTGCAGATAGGCCCAGCATTCAGCATTACGTATCTGCTTACATATCAAAGCTCCACTGGAAATTTGATGAAGCCAATGGATTTATGGTCAGTTTTGCATAATCTTTACATTTGCTTAATCCAATAGCATCCTACACACTCAGTCTAAGGACAGGGAGATATTGGAATCTTTGGAATGTATTCAGTTTAACCAATCTTATAAGAACACAACATCTGAAAAATGTAAATAATATACTAGTATTATTTTGGGACTTTGGATTTAAAATAGACAGAGATGGTTTTTGGGCAGTTCTGTGAAGGCATTTTTCAAAGCAGGTCATAAAGTCATTTGAAACCATGACCTAAGTACATCAATTCCAAGAAAGAAGATGACTGCAGTTAAGTACTTGGAAGAATCTCTGTAATGTTGATGGATCATGTGTTTATACTGTTGCATTTATAACAGAATAAACACATTAAGGCAATTAGTTTTGAATAACTTCTGAACTAAAAGTTAAAGGTTTTCGTTTAGAAGAACCTGCATTTAAGTTCAGAAGAGAACAGTTTTTCTTCCAGCTGAAGAACCAAGCTTTTCATTTCATTTCAGGGGAATTAGTCTAGTGTTTCTAGTATGCAAAGTTTCCAAGCCAGAATAGTTCAAATAGAAGTCATCAAGTGAAGAGATTTAGGCCATGAGAACTGTTTCAGGTTCATGCCAGCAGACTCAGAAATACCACGTAGAAAATGGTGTCAGGGATCACAGATAAAGTACCTGGAAAGCATCAGTTAACTACAGATTTAGAAATTTGAGACAGGATTAAGTCTCTGTGACAGATAGTGTTTGAAAAGTTTGAAACGTTGTTTTGGTTTTTGTGTCAAGATGCTACTGTCTTCTATTTTAATATATATCTAAAACTTAGCTTTATTTTCTGTTTTTGTGAAATGGGTATATGTTCTGTTGTTAAGGAACATCTGCAATCTCACGTGCTTATGTCTCACTGACTAATCACTGTGACAAACAACTGCAAAAAATAAATATATGATCGATAAAGGCATGTTCATTCTGGGATTTAACTTGTTCAGTATTACCAGCAGCTGAGATCATGAGATACATATGAATAAAGGGAGCCCCTGACTTACAAACGCCAAACTTGTGAACACTCAAACTTACGAACATGATCTCACTCAGGGATGTATTAATATTAATTTTGATGGTCTGGCATATGATCACTTCGTCATACCTATAAACGGCTACTTTATATTGTCCTGCAATGTATTCCAACCTGCATTCAATACACACAGACTCAAGAATGGAACCCATTTGCAGGTCAGGGACAGCATGCAATTTTTAGACAATACATTTTTAAATACATTATGCTGCTGAGAAAAAATGTGACTTTGAACCTGCTTGCTAAAGTGCTTCAACACTGGAGATTTTCTTGTGCGATTTCTGGGCTTATATTGAACTAATTGATCGGGATAGTTTGCAGCTATTAGTCTATTGTGCAAACAAGAATGGCAGAACATGAAGTAAATAGACTTTGGTCTTTATTTGTCTCGCAATTCCTATGTTCCTTTGAGACATATGTAATGTATTACAATTAGTTGCAGTACAGAGTTAAAAAGTCTGCCAGGATTCCCTCAACTAATCTCTATCCAGTGAGCCCTACTGAAAAATTATGTATATGAGTTTCAATTAAAGACAGGATTAGGTTCCACTGTAATTACCTATTAGTTGAAAATCTTGGCAATAATCATTGCACAGACTCCTGCATAAAGAAAAGTTACTTGCAGGAAGAAAGGTGAGGGATTTTCTTTCTAAATTTAATATGGCTAATTGAAGTTTGTTTCCAAAATACGATGCAGAGAATTCTCGTGCAGGGGAGCTTATTTTTCAAGGAATGCACAAAGGCTATTGGTTTAACTGATCTTAAATTACTATCTTAAATTTAATTCTTTATTCAGCTATTTTAACCTACTCAAGTTTGTATTTCAGACTGTTTCTCAGCTGAAATAATTTTTAAATCTGTAACAATAAGATAACACTGAAATACTTCACAATTATTATTTATTTAAAGTTGTTCAATGGAAATCAGGAATTAAAGATGTGAATTTTAATTTGAGACATGATTTGAAAGAGGATGGGATGCACAAACTCAACAACTTCCATAGTTAAGTGTTACATGTTTGAATGTGTGTGAGAAACCCCCTTAAGCAAAGCGAAGTGTCAATTTCACTGCATTAATCATTAAATTAGACCAATATTAACATGGCTTTTGTAATGGAATTATATCTTCATGCATTTCATGGAACTCACCAGTGAAATCGTGGTGAGAACACAGTGGCTATTGCGTGAACTGAAAACATCATCGGGAAATATGACAGTAACTACAGAAACATCCCAGTTGATATTTTTGTCTGTATGAAGGATTTTGTTTCACAGTACTGTTGTAGGGAAATTTCTTTCACAACTTCAGGCGTTACTTTTGCAACTGTGGATATGTTTGTTCACTACTTTGGAGTTGTGGTCTATCAGATCAGCCTGCATGTTCCATATGCTGCCTGACTTTGCACTTCAAATGAGGGCTAAGGAAATTGAGCATCTGTAGCATTAGCAGTAGGAGCAGCACCAGCCTGAAACTAATAACTGCTTCATAAGAGGAGGGATCATACAATTGCTTGCAGGATGATATTCCCCAATGTAGAGTTTATAACCAGAGAATAAACTTCATCTGCAAGCTGAAATATTAGTGTCGCAGGAGATTCAGGATCTTATATAAAATGGTTACAGGCATTGGTGGTCGACTGGAAAAAAATTCTGCTTCTAATAGAGCTGTTGGCCACATTTCCAATGTCTGTCAAAGTCACCACAACTCTCAATTTCTTTATCTCTAGCACCTTCCTGGCTATGCTGGAGACATTTGCAGGATATTGCAGTAAATAATCCTAAAATAGTTTATTTGCCAGAGCAGACCATCATATTATCTTTGGTACTGATGTTATCAATCAGCTTTCACTTGGTCTTGATTCTGTATGGAATCCCTCTGTTGCAGAGTATCATCATCTGCTACAAATGGCAATTAAGATAACCCAGATCACCCAGGAGTATTTATCAACCACAAAGGTTCATAACCCTGGAGCAGCCTTCTGATGATGTCATGGAGCTCTACTTCCATGAACATGTAGAGTACAGATTAGACAGAGTTTTTTTTAGATTCCCTACAGTGTGGAAACAGGCCCTTCAGCCCAACAATTCCACACCGACCCTCCAAAGAGCAACCCACCCAGACCCGTTCCCCTGCATTCACTCCTGACTAATACACCTAATACTACGGGCACATCTTTGAACTGTGGGAGGAAACCAGAGCACTGGGAGGAAACCCACGCAGACATGGGGAGAACTCCACACAGACAGTTTCCCAAGGCAGGAATTGAACCCAGGTCCCTGGCGCTGTGAGGCAGTAGTGCTAACCACTGAGCCACCATGCCGCCCCAAATCTAAGCTAGACTATTCTACACTAGTTGTGAATTTTAGGAAATCTTAAGAGCATCTAGATATGTCTACATGAAAAAGATAGATTAGTCCTTAGCTAATATAGTTATGATCATAATCATACAATCCCTACAGAGTGGAAACAGGCCATTCGGCCCAACAAGTCCACACCAACCCTCCATAGTGTATCCCACCCATTCACCTACCACTCTACATTTCCCATGAGTAATGCAATATTAAATCAGAGGTAGATATATCTATGATTACCACATAGAGCAGTACTTACTAATAATATAAAATAAAGTGTTACTTTGAAATCAAAGTCTGAAGATAGTTCTTGACTTTACCTTCTCCATGTCCAGCTTGTTTTGAACCCAAATTCATAGTGTGGCATCAAATTGAATGATAAATGTTGGTGATAGTGATAGGATATGCTGAAAGAAAATTGTGGAAACACTGAAGAACAAGAAACAGACCTGAGATCATCTGGAAAAAAGAATCAAAACATTTTTTTCTTTGAAATTGTTGATACAGCTTTCAGAGCAGCTGGCTGCCAAAAAAGGCACACAGGTAAACAGTTACTGTGAAGGGAACATCTCTAAACAGAAAACTCTGCAGAATAAACCATCATCACTCAATAAGTCTCAAAAGTCTTTGAGTCAACAATAGGAGAAAATAACTTTTAAAAGAAAGTAGTGAAAATGATAAAAACTTCTAAATCTGCATTGCATACCTGGGAAACAAGGTTGACTCCTGTACACCCACAGCAGATTCAATCAGTTTGATAAAATGTCTTAGTTTCCACCTGAAAAACTAGGAGGAGCATAGTTAAGATATATAACAGTGAGTTGAAAAATATCTGAATGATTTACTTGATGATAAAGTTAACAACAGCAAGTTAAGGTAGTGATTCAGTAAAAGGATATTGTTTTTTATTGTAGGTACTGGTTTAAGGAAAATCTAATGAAAAATGGGGAAAAAAGAATTGGGAATAAGAACAAGCTTTTGCAATTTGAAGTATCAGAGCTAACAGTATAAATGAGTGAATGAAATCTTTATTATTTCAACAAGTTATGGAACAAGTTCAGCTATTCAGCAATTACTGTTAATTTTTCTTCAATAAAAATGCCGCGAATTGGATAAAAGAAACAAGTGTAAATCTTATCACATTTTGTTGAAGGTAGTAACAAAATACCCAGATGTGGCAAAAAAAGGCTCAAATGACATCATGGCAGCCCTCTTTGATACAGTCAAAAAATCATTGAATCTTATCGCGTGAAACAATTTTTAAGAAGTTCTACCTCTGGATCTTTGGGAAATCCTTCAGCCAACTTGAAAAATGAATTTATCTTTCATTTATCTCTCTGAAAGTGTTGTAACTGAGAAGGGAATTAGATGGAAAACAGCATTTAGAATAGCAGAAGCTTTACAGCTTTTACCACAAGATGTGGTTGTGATACAGTGGCAATCAAATGGGCTGCTTCACTGTGGATGTTGTTAAGATTCCTGAGTGCTGGTGGAGTTATATTCATCCAGATAACTTGGGAGTATTCCAAAACACTGCTGACTTGAACCTTGTAGATGGTGGAGAGGTAGTGAAATGACAGGAGGTGAATTACTTCCTTCAGAATTCTTAGTCTCTGATGTGGCCTTGTAGCCACATTATTTATAAGCTAGTTCAGTTCAGAATCTGGTCAGTAGTAACTTCCAGGATGTTGACAGTAGGAGATTCAGTAATGATACCACTAATGAATGCCTAGATGGTTAGGTTCTGTCTTGTTTGAGATGGTCATTGCCTGGCACTTGTGAGTTGCAAAGTGAATCGACACATATAAATTCTGGATGTTGCCTAGATCTTAGGCTGTAGGTGCTGGAGATTCAGAGTCAAAATGTATGCTGGAAAAGCACAGCAGGTCATGCAGCATCCAAGGAGCAGGGAGAGTCGGCATTTTGGCCATAAGCCCTTCATCAGGAAAGTGACATTCCTGAAGAAGGGCTTATGCCTGAAACATTGACTTTCCTGCTCCTCAGATGCTGCCTGACCTACTATGTTTTTCCAGTGCCACACTTTTCAACTCTGTTGTCTAGAATTTCCTGCATAAGGACACAGGATGCATTTAGCAATTGAGGAGTTGTGAATGGTGGTGAATGTTGTGCCATGATCAGCAAAAACCTCAGGTTTGATGTTATGATGGTCATTGACAAAGCAGCTGAAGATGGCTGGGCTTAGGGTGTTATCCTGAGGAACTCCTGCAGTGCTATCCTGGAACCACAACAAACTTCCTTTGTGGATGTAAGTTTGCTTGCTGAGTTGGAATTTTCATTTTCAGATGTTTGACCATGATACTAGGTAACATCATCCGTGAGCCTCCGGTAAAGCACTGGTTTTATGACCTGCTTTCTATTTATGTGCTTAGGTTTCCTTGGGTTGGTGATGTCATTTCCTTCAGTGATGTCACTTCCTGTTCTTTTTCTCTGTGGTTGATACATGGGGTCCAAGTCAATGTGTTTGTTGATAGAGGTCCAGTTGGATAACCGGGGTCCAACCAGAACTCTATCAACAAACAAATCAACTTGCACCCTATTTACCATCCTCTGAGAAAAGGAACAAGAAATGACATCACCACAGGAAATAACATCACCTACCCAAGGAAACCTAAACATGTAAAGAGAAAGTGGGTCATAACATCAGTGCTTCACTGGTGGCTCACTGATGATGTTACCTAGTATGGTGGCAAAACGTCTGAAAACGAACCTTCCAGCTCAGCGAGTAAACTTACATTCAGAACCTCAACCTGAGCTACAAATCTTCTCAAAACTCATGAACTTGCTTCGTGCAATTGGAGAGTTTTCCCTTTGATTCCCATTGAACTTAATTTTGTTAGTGATCTTTGATGCCATTCTTGGTCGAATGTTGTCTTAATGGTAAGGGTAGTCACTCTCACCTCATCTCTGGAATTCAGCCTTTTGTTGATATTTGGGCCAAGGATGTAATAATGTCAGAAGCTGAGTGGCTCTGCTGGAACCCAATTTGAGTGTCAAGTTATTGCTGAGCAAGTACTAATAGCACTATCTGTTTTGTTACGAAACATAGGAAGTTCATCAGTATACGTCTGAGAGACATCTCATGGTATTATCTCTGTATCATAGCAGTAAAATACTTCTTGGGAGACAAACATACACCATAGTAGCAGTGGTGGCTATCTGTAAAAGACTCCACTATCTCGATGTAGATATTTGGAAAACTATTTGAAAGCTAGCTTTGGGACCATGAGAAATAGGAGTGGAGATAAGGTCATTCGGCCCATCGAGTCCACTCCGATTCAATGGCTGATGGACATTTCAACGCCACTTAGCCGCACTCTCCCCACATCTCTTAATTCCTTGACAATAGAGAATTCAGTCAAAGACAGAATTCCTCATTAGAAACACTGTTATAGGTGTTTAAATGCTGTAGGCATTTATAATCAAGAAAACAGAGCTAATTTATTTTTGGTGAGAACATGTTTTCAACATCGAGAAATTTTTAAAAATTGCCTGAATTAAAACAAATAAAAAAAGCAGACATTTACTCATGAACTGAGACATAAGGCTAGTGCATTCTAGTACAGAAAGCTGGAAGGCAAGAATGCTTTGTTCCTGACATTTGATATTGAAGTAACAATTTCTCAAACACAGTAACATAGTCTTTGCTGTGACAAAAAGATTTGTTTTAATTTGCACTAACATAAAATCAGGGATGCACAGCTTAAGATGCATAGTGCGATGTTAAGGTGAAAACGTGAATAGTATGGATAATTATGGAATTATGAATTATGATTATAGATTAGGAATTCAGTGGCACCCTTACTGAATTACAACTGTTGATATAATGTATCCAGCTCTAATTTGCAGACCATATGTTAGATGATCCCAAAAAAGAGCTCCACTAACCTTTCCTTTAATTGGCAAAGAGGGGCTTTGCAAAATTAACACATCCAGTCTTTCCATGGATTGTCATAAAGATCCAGAAAATATCTGGATTGGTTTTGATGAGTAGCACTAAGTAACTTCAGAACTCACAGACTCTGCACCATATCATACAAATGACAACTCCATGAGGCTATTGACCAGTTTATTAGATAATGTCACAAAGAAGGACACATGCATGATTTTTAAAAGAAGAACTATTAGAGAGGCTCTTTGAGATACTCATCACTCTTACATTGATCAAAGCCTTTAGGAAGGATCTTTTGGGCAAGAAGGCAGCCCACACCATTGATGCATTACTTGAGAATGGACATAAGTGCAAAGCCATAGTGGTATATTAATAACAATTACATGCTTTAGGTGCATAAACATTATTGTTATGATTAGCAAAGCTCATCAAATCAACAAAGTATGTAATAGATAGATATTTGCACCAATGCACAAAGCTGTCCAGTTTTCTTGATATCTGTAAAGCACAAGGCACCAAATGACATTAGCACACAAAAACAGATAATTTAATTCCATAGCTCGAGCTAGATCACTGAACAAAACATAGGTGATCAACAAGACTGTACATCACCACAACACTGGCAAAAAAAAGTACTAAGAAGGTTACCCAGGCAAAGGTTACATTTCAGAAGATGAGCAGGTTTTCCATTTTGTTAATGTCATACATCATGTCACTGGTAAAAGGTGATTAGAAGCTTATACAAGATGTCCTGAAAAAGCAGAATAATACACACTTTAAGAAACTGTTGCGGTCAATTGATAGCTGGGGGTCCAGAAATATTGTTTATTAGAATGCCATCCAAAGGTACAGCAAATATTCAAAAAGACTAATGGAATTCTGGCTTTTATATCTAGATGACTAGAATATAGTGGGTGGCACAGTGGTTAGCATTGCAGCTTCACAGCGCCAGGGACCTGGGTTTGATTCCAGCCTCAGGTGACTCTGTGTAGAGTTTGCACATTCTCCCCATGTCTGCGTAGGTTTCTTCCAGGTGCTCCAGTTTTCTCCCACAATCCAAAGATGTGCAGGTTAGGTGAATTGCACATGGTATGGTGTTAGGTGCATTAGTGAAAAAATAGAGAAAAAAGCGAATGAATCTCGGGTGGGTTACTCTTTGGAGGGTTGGTGCGGACTTGCTGAGCCGAATGGCCCGTTTCCACACTGTAGGGATTCTAAGTTCTAAGAAAACAAGAGGGTAGAAGTTATGTCACATTCATACAAAGTCTTGGTTCTATCGCAACTGGAAAAGTTTGAGCAGTTGTAGGCACCATACCTTGGAAAGGGTATGCTGTGTATATTATAAAATGTTAGAAAGGCAAACTTTCCCTTCCATTGTTCTTAATCTGTCTGCAGCCTGCAGTCTCACCATGCCTCTCCATGGTCATCCAGCCAGGTGGGACAGCTCTCAACTGGATCCATTCCCAACAAATTTTACATTGAACAGTGGCTTCTTTCTGGTGTCCTTGAAAGATCTATCCTTGAACACATCCTATTTACACTGAAGGTGTAAACCTTCAGCGATATCATCCAAAACCACAACAGTAGTCTTGACATGTACTCTATCAACACCCAGGCCTTCCTTACTACCAAATCTAATGACTCCTCCACTGTTGGTAAATTGTCCAACTCTTAAACTGGCATCCAGTACTGGATTGGCCAAAAGTCTCTCCAATTAATTATTGGGAAGACTGAAGCCATTGTTGCTGCTTTTCTGTCCAAACTGCACTTCCAAGATATCAAATCCTCAGCTGGTGACAGGCTGAAAAGGATGTATGTTTGCAACTTTGGTATCACATTTAACCTTGAGATAAGCTTCTGACCACTTGTTTGTGCCACAATTAAAAAAGCCAACTTCTACCTCTACAACATCACCCAAATTCAACCCAACTCAACTTATCTACTGTTGAAATCTTCATTATTTTTGTTAACTCACAACTTCTCAAGTACTTTATGGGCTGATGTCCTACAATCTATCCTGTGAACTAGAGGTCATCAAAAACCATTTCCTGTGAATTAATTTGCACCATGTTCTGTTTGCCTGGCGCCCCTATATTCTGCTGACCTGTATTGGTTCCCAGAGAAGAAATATTCAGATTTTGAAAAGCTCATCTTTGTCTTCAAATTCCCCAATGGCCTCAACTCTCCCTAATTCTGCAACTTCTGCCAGCTCATCGACTTCTGGCCCCTTGAACATCCCTGATTTTAATTGCTCAATCATTGATGACTTTGACTTAGTTCTGGAATTTCCTCCTTCGCTCACTTTCTTCTTTTTAGACATTCCTGAAGTCTAACCTTTTGGCTAAGTTTCTAATTATCTGAACCAATGGGCAGCACTTAATAAGGGCAATAGGAGTCTCAGCTGTCAGCTAGTGAGCTAGCGAGAGCCTCACTCATCTATGTTAGAAAAGACCCACTCCATTAATTTCCCATCAGGCAGACCCTCCCTCCATTAAAGAAGACAAGAACTGAGGGTTCCCTCCTTTCCTGAGTTGCTGGCCAGAAGTTGGCAGTTGTACTTAGAAATGGGGCCACAGGCTGCTGCAGGCAATATATCTATAGAGGTTGAGAATTGGCAAGTGATCCCAGTCCAAAGGCAAGGTGAGGGCAGGATGGGGATCATGGGTGCGAGGAAGGCATGGAAGGCAGGAATTGGGTCTGCAGGAAGAGCAGAGAAGGGTGGCTGTCAGCAGCGTTCTCTTTCACACCACCTTCTCTGTACTGAATCAGACACTGAGTGGCTTTGAAGAGAGGAACCCCCAAGTAAACACATCAGTATTTGATTTTCATGCTTCCAACACAAAATACCTCTGTCTGGAGCTGGTTAAATACCAATGTAATCTCCTCTCTAAAAGACAACATATCCAACAAGGCACAAGAGTGACTGCCTCCCTGGATCTTTATGTATCATCTCTGGAATGGCACATGATCCAATAACGTTCTAGTTCAAATGTCGGAGTGCGACCAACTAAGCCATGTTGACTCCAACAGCAAGTTGGAGCAAAAAAAAGATAATTGTACATTTTTCATAATCTCGCGGTTCAAAGAGGGCTTTACAGTCAAAAATTAAGAACGGCTGGAATGTCGATACTGGTGCAGCGTAAGGAAGTGAATCCTATTGAGGCTCTGATGACCTGGTTGAGAGGGAAAGAGCAAAACAGCAAAAACAAAAAAAGTGAGGGGGAAAGAGAGATACAAGAGAGAAATAAGAGAGGGGTGGAAGAAAGACGAAAGAGAGAGAAAAAATTAGGAGGATGAAAGAGAGACAGAGGAAGAAAGAAAGAAAGCTATTATCCATAAAGCATGGAGAAATATGGGTCCTGCTACCTAGTTGGGTCCCTTTAAACGTAATAAAGGCAACTGTAGCGCCCCAGTGACACCGCTCCCCCTGGACCCGCAGTCACAGCGCTGCACTCCCACTGACCGCCAGTAGCGGCGCTGCCGCAGCACAAGCCGAGTGTACATCCGGGACCCGGCGCTCGGATTTCCCAGGCAGAGACAGAAACAATATGGCGGAGGTGAGGCGGCGCAAGAGCTGGTTTTACCCTGATGTGATTTAATGACTGCGCCGCGTTATTACAGGCTCCCGAGCGGCCGGCTCTTGAGGTATAGATCGAGGGAGCGGCGCTTGAGCCGCCGGGGTTGTTGAAATCGGAGTCGGCGGGTGCAGGCACTAACGGCGAGTGATTTTTATTTTGTTTTTGGGAGTAAGGGGGGAGCGGTCGGTTGGGTGATGGTGATGGTGGTAGTGGGTTGGGTGGAGGTGGTGTAGTGTGTTGGGGGCGGGCGGGGAGTGGGGGGCGGGGATCGCCTGTCCCGGCCCCGGCTTCACTGAGAACCTGACAGCTCCCGGAGCGCACTGCGCCTGCGCGCCTCGCCGACTCTGTTTGTAAACTTACTGCCACATTGCCCCAGAGGAGCTCACAAAAAACACATCTACAGGAATGAGCCTTCAGGCTTTCCATTCAACCTGCTGCATACCTGCATTCCATTTCATTATATACGTGCATCGATATGCATCTGCGTGCAGACAGCAAATGCAAAGGCACACACTCAGTACCTTCATCCCAATGGGCAAAAACAAGGACTGCAGATGCTGGAAACCAGAGTCTAGTTTAGAGTGGTGCTGGAAAAGCACAGCAGGTCAGGCAGCATCCGAGGAGCAGGAAAATCGAGCAAAAGCCCTTCAGGAATAGAGGCAGGGAGCCTCCAAGGTGGAGAGATAATCCCAATGCACATCCTTTAAAAAGCTGACAGTTTCTTGCTGGGGGGGGGGGATCTTTCACCTGGTTTCTGATCAAATCTTGGACGTGCATGCGGTATTGTTATGAGCGCGCCGTTGTGCGTGTGTTGCAGAGTGTGATCCAATATACGCTCTTGTTTATATGGCAATCCTATTGCTTTGCAAAGGTGAGATTTCACCCTCTCTGAGTGTGTCTGTGTGTGTGGGTGCGCGCGCGCGTGCAAAATCCGCTTGCTGCCGGAGAATTGCTTCAGTTTCCGAAATCGACCTGTGCAACCTGGTCATCAGCTCGTTCCCCTCCAGAAAGGGACTGTGCTGCACGGCCTGAAGTACCACTCAGTGATGCGTTGGCGGAACTTGAAGTGTTGGAGTTGTCTTGTGTTGAATATTCGGACTTCGGAACCTTTTTTTTAAAATAAAATAAAAGCCCAGACAGAAACTTGCCCGGTTGTGGTCGGGCGTGTTTTTGATGCTTTTATTCCTGCCGCTACCGTGTAGTTTAACTTCTGCAGTTGACGGCAATGCTGGCTGGAGACCAGAGTCTTGTGCCACTGTGTAATACAGGACATTATTCCATCACAATTGTGTGTTGCTCAACTGTGCCCAGTGGTGGGCTCAATGACGTAATGTGAGCAAGATGGAAATGCGAGTTTAACTGAACGGAGGAGTGCGTCAAACAGCTGAAATTCAAGTAGAACGGAAGATTGTTGCACAGTTTGAAAAACTCCGTTTTAAACAGACCCAGGAGCGTTGGAGCTGGGAGCCTCAGCAGAAGCTGGAGATGCGGCAAGCAGTGCAGGAGCACATGGGAGCCCAGTGTTAAAAGGTGAAATAATTCTGCATTGCAAAGTAAGAATGGGAATTATCCTCAATTGATTTAATTCGCAAAACCGTAACAACCCCACGTAGTTTCAGTTTATTATTTCCCAAGGGGCTAAGTGTAATCCATATTTTCAGTGACACGATTCTTTCTTCCAGGTCACCATGGAATGTTGCCTATAAGCCAACCATAGTGGGTAAAAAGAAACAAAATGCAGCGTGGCGGCATTGTCCTGTTAATACACTCTTTAGTCGATAATTAAGTATTCTTTTCAGAATTACAAATTGCGTGCTCTACAGTGCGAGCGATCCTTGAATGATGGAGGCTGTTTTTTATGGAAAACTTGAAACAAATTATCATAAATAAGGAGTGTGTGCACGTTCTTGCTGAAGATGTTTTAGCTGGTATATCAAATGTTAGCGACATATTTGATGTTCGTTTTCTCTTCCTTCCTGTAATGTATGTGCAAATGCAATCCAGTGGGTGATTCAACATCTGCTGATGTTCAAAAAAGAACTGAAGTCCCCAGTGTGCATATAGGTCTTTGGGAAATACAGAATAGATTCAAAATGAAAGGAACTGCAATCAACATGATCGCTATCACACATCAAATACAAGAAAAATGCCAATAATACTCTGGAGGTTGGCTTCGATGTTTGATGAGGACGACAGATCTTGATTGCAGAAACTACAACCCAACTTTGGATGTCTGGAAAAGGTTGAGCTGGTTTCTTCAGCAACTGCAGGACTGTGTGATTGAGTGATTATGTCCAGATGATACCCTTTCCAACCCATTTAATGTCTTCAGAAGATCAAACCTGGTTGTATTCTTATACTGAACTCCTTTGGTCTCTACAGCTTTGATGACTGTCCTACAAGATTGGAGAAAAGTTACATGTCAGGTATGGAGCATCTGAAAAACTTTTCAATTTGAGCCAAGTACTTGATTTGGCCAAGGTTCTTTGTAAACCTTTATGAACTTCATGACTATGTGATACATTCTTTTGGGGTGCCAATCAAGATGGTGTTCAGTACTACGCATAGATTGAGGAACTTTTGAAATGGCACAAGAGTAATCATTATCAACAATGTGAACACTTAATCTATGACTACAGCAAAACCTCTGCATGCACATTAGGAAGCCCATGCTTCTCAAACTAGATTAGGCCTTTATTCTGAATGACTCTGTCTTGATCAGCCAGTTGTCTTGATCACCTACACAAGATAGGGAATTGAACCTGTCTTGAGATCATATCTCTTTTTGCCTGGTCGGTTGGTACTGTAGCAGGACTGAATGTTAGACTCCTATTCCACATATGGTTGAGTCAAGATGACATTGCGATACTGAATACCTTTGGATCTGATACTCCAGCTTTTTAAGAATGTTAGTAATTCAGGGATGGAGGTACATTTGAAGAGCTGGCAACTGTACTTAAACACATACCCAGTTGTACTAGTGTTTCATACTCACAATAGTAGCAGTCGTAAAGAATTATAGTTTTACCACAAAATCTACAGAAAGAAAGTGTTGTGAAAACCTGAACCCAATGTATAATAATTGAAAGTGATTCTGGGAGGTTTTCTGTTTAGCACTATTGTTATTGATTTATGAAGTGTTTTCACATACAGAAGGACTTTTTCCTGATTGGGAAACTGAAAAGGGTGAGCCGAGGGCAACCTTATTTAACTTTAAGCATCAAACTTTTTAAATTTTTTTTTCACGGGATGTGGATGTTGATGGCAAGGCCAGCATTTGTTCTCCTTCTAATTGCCTTTGAACTGACCATCTTGTTAGACCATTTCAGAGTTCAGTTAAAAATCACATTGCTGTGGATCTGGAATCACACGTAGGCCAGACGATATAAGAATAACAAATTTACTTCCCTAAATGACATTAGTGAACCAGATGGGTTTTTATGACAATCCATGATAGTCTCAGTAATGGTGATCACAAGAACTAGCTTTGCATTCTACACTTAATTAATTGTCTTTCCGTTCCACCAACTGCCCTTGTGGAATCTTCATTTCCTTCTACCAAGTAAAACCACTGTGCTGTCATGTTCAGGTGTCATCTCGATTAGTTTTGTGGAGCAGATAGGAAGTTGGCATTACCAGTTGTGCAGTGTTTATTTTTGTGGGATATGGACATCACTTGGCTAGGCTAACATTTATTGCTCATCTTTAATTGCACTGGAGAAGACAATTAACTTGAGAAGTAATTAAGAGGACAGCTGCATTAGGCAGGATATCCAGATTCAAAAAACTGTCAGACTTTTCTAGCATATTCTATATGGTAACCAGAAATATATCAAGCGTTCATGTTCTTCCTCTGCCGACTTCATGAATATGTGATACATTCTTCTGGGGTGCCAATCAAAATGGTGTTCAGTACTACACATAGACTGAGCAACTTTTGAAATGGCGCAAGAGTAATCATTATCAACAACAATGTGAGCACTTAATTAATGACTACAGCGAAACCTCTGCATATTCATTAGGAAGTCCATGCTTCTCAAACTAGATTAGGCCTTGATTGTGAATGACTCGTCTTGATCAATCAGTTACGAAACACCCACACAAGATAGAGAGTTGAACCCATGATCTTGAGATCATATCTCTTTATTAATTTTTTTGCCTGGTCAGTTGGTACTGTAGCAGGACTGAATGTTAGACCCTTATTCCACATGTGGTTGAGTCCAAGATGACAATGCGGTACTGAATACCATTGGATCTGACACTCTAACTGTTTAAGAATTTATTAGTAATTCGGGGTGGAGGTACATTTGAAGAGGAGTTAGAAGTTCTCTGTTTTACATAACATCCTTCTGCAAAACCACCGAAGAGATCATGATATTGTGCAAGTTTGCTTCCATTCATGCCTGTAAAACAGTGGTTTCATTGGAAAAAATAATTTATTGGTTGAGGAAAAAAGGAACAGATGTAGGCCAGTTGGCCCCTCAATTCTGCTCCCCTCTTCAGTATGATCATGGTTGATCATCCTATTCAATACTCCATTCTTGCTTTCACCCCACACCCTCTGAACCCTTTATTTCTAAGAACTGTATTTTTCTCCTTTAGTCATAGATATGTACAGCACTTGGATAGAGAACTGGTTCAAAGGTAGAAGACAAGGTGTTGGTGGTGGAGGATTGTTTTTTAGACTGGAGGATTGTTTTTTAGATTGGAGGCCTGCGACTAGTGGTGTGCACAAGAATTGGTGCTCGGTCCACTGCTTTTCATCATTTATATAAACGATTTGGATTGAACTTGGGAGGCATAGGTTTGCAGATGACACCAAAATTGGAGCTGTAGTGGACAGTGAAGAATGCTACCTGAGAGTACAACGGAATCTTGATCAGATGGGCCGGTGGGCTGAGGAGTGGCAGATGGAGTTTAATTTAGATAAATGTGAGGTCCTGCATTTTGGAAAGGCAAATCAGGGCTGGACTTTGACACTTAATGGTAAGGTCCTGGGGAGTGTTACTGAACAAGGACTCCTTGAGTGCCGATTCATAGTTTCTTGAATGTGGAGTCTCAAGAAAATAGGATAGTGAAGATGTTTGGTATGTTTTGCTTTATGGGTCAGAGCACTGAGTGTTGGGGTTGGGAGTCATGTTGTGGCTGTACAGGACATTGGTTAGGCCACTTTTGGAATATTGCATGCAGTTCTGGTCTCCCTCCTGTTGGAAGGATGTTGTGAAACTTGAAAGAGTTCAGAAAAGATTTACAATGCTGTTGCCAGGGTTTGTGGTTTTGAGCTGTAGGAAGAGGCGGAATAGGCTGGGGCTGTTTTCCCTGGAGCGTCAGAAGCTGAGGGTTGACCTTGTCGAGGTTTATAAGATCATGAGGGGCATGGATAGGGTAAATAGAAGAGGTCTTTTCCCTGGATTGGGGGAGTTCAGAACTAGAGGGCATAGGTTTAGAGTGAGGGGAAAGATTTGAAAGAGACTTAAGAGGCAACATTTTCATACAAAGGGTGGTGCATGTGTGGAATGAGCTGCCAAAGGAAGTGGTGGAGGCTGGTACAATTATAGCAATTGAAAGGTATCTGGATGGGTGCATGAATAGGAAGGGTTTAGAGGGATAAGGCCCAAGTGCTGGCAAATGGGACTAGATTAATTTAGGATATCTGGTCAGTATGGATGAGTTGGACCGAAGTTGAAACTTTATTGCTGGAACAGCACAGCAGGTCAGGCAGCATCCAGGGAACAGGAGTTGGACCGAAGGATCTGTTTCCTCCTCCTTGAAAGCTTATAATGTTTTGGTCTCAACTACTTTTTGTGGCAAGGAATTCTACAGGCTCACTACTCTAGATGAAGAAACCTCTCCTCAATTCAGTCCTAAATGGCGTACTCCCTATCCTTAGTCTGTGACCCCTGGTTCTGGACTCCCAATCATTAAGAACGTCCTTCTTGCGCTCACTCTGCCTAGTCCTTTTGAAGGTTTCTACGAGACTCCCCATCATTCCTCTAAACTAAATCCAGTCAGCCCTGCCATTCCAGAAATCAGTCTGATAAACCTCTGCTGCACTCCCTCCATAGCCAAAACATCCATCCTCAGATAATACCAAACCAAGGCTCACCAAGGCTCTGTACAACTGCAACAAGATGTCTGTGTACCTGTACTCAAGTCCTTTTACTGTGTTGGCCAATATACCATTTACCACTTTCACCCCCTGCTGACCTACATGCTTACTTTCAGCAACTAGTGTGGAAGGGCACCTGGGTCTCTCAGCACCTTCCAGGTTTCCAATCTGCTAGATCCATCAGAAACACCTCAAATTGAGATAATAAATCTGTACAATCTTGCTGCTTCATCCACCCTGTTGTTTTCTTTTTTAACTTTCTGAATTATTGTTGCAAGTCTGTCTCCTGTTTTTGTCAATGATTGATCGCGCTTTATAAAGGAATGCTCTTGAAAGAGAAAAGTGAATGAAAATGACAAGTTAGCTAACAGAAATTTTCACTTTTCTTTTTCTGTTGGATTCATCCAGGTGAGCGGTCAAATCTAAATGTTTTATTTCTGTTTTATCTGATCACTGTTCTATCAGAACTCTATTGGGGTACTCATCAAGCTGGGTAGAAGAGAGGACCTTTTAAACTGTCAGTGCTACTATATCAGCCTCACGTGTGCTTTTAAGTTTTCTCCTCAACACTACCAGGCTTTTTGCCTAAGTATGTCTACCTCTGGTGGCATTCGTTGCTCTTCAAGTAGTGGTCTTTTGTGAGTTTTGGCAATTACTTACCCTATGTTTTCCATTTAATTGTGCAAAATTAATTTCTGAAGATTTCTGAAGTAATATATTCTATGCTGTTACTTTAACATCTCCTTAGACATTGTTGCTTATTTGTGTAAAATCAGTGCTTGCAGTTAAATAAATGTGCAAATAATATGGTATTTATCATTAGTTTTGCGCACTACCCCACCATCCAGACTATTAACCAACATATTTCTACCTCAATGAATTTATTTAATGAGTAAGAATTCACTGCTCAAGAGTCAAACATATGATTAATGAAAAATGACATACTTTGATTTGGCACAAGCAAATTTATTTGAAATCAATTTCTGTCTTTAACATGGTATGTTGAATCTAATTTTTGTAATGCACTATTTTATTTCTAAACCCTCAATTTATTGTGTATCCACTAAATGTTCTCTTAAAATGTTAATTTGGTTTTGGTTTTGAGGTTAGGTTGTCAGTGGGGTCTGCTGGGTGGATGAGCTATCTGACCATAACATTTGATACAGGAACCCATTCAAGTTCAGGGAGCAAAAAGGAATGTAGTGGTAGTCAGCAATTGAGATGTTGAGACTACTATTCTCTGCAGTAAAGGACTACTGTCCAAAGACTGTTCCTGCCCGTTGCCACGAATTGTGAGAGAGAGGGTCCAGTTGGTGTGGTCCATATCTGTAGCAATGATACAGACAGAACAATGAACGAGGTCCTGTGTAGTCAGTACAAGGAGCTAGGCACCAAATGACAAAGCAAACTGAAGGCCACTGTGCAAACTGCTATGGGCCAAGAGATTAGATAAATGAATGCATACCTCATACAGGTGCAGTAAAAGTTGGTTCAATTTGTGGGCACTTTCAGTAGTATGAGGAAAAAATGCTGATTCATTGGAACAATCTATATCTGACCTATGTTGTGGCCAGGACTCTAGTGAGCCACGTAACTAGGGAAGTCGGGAGGATTTTTAAATCTATGTACTGGGGGCAAGTCATCACATTTGGGGAAGGTGTGGTAAATCAAAGATAACAGACCAGACATGGTATTGTATGTTAAATGATAGACAGTGATGGGAAGCGATAGAGAGTACAAAAGTAAGTCAACAGTTAAGGTTAGTGGTTACACAAGTACTAAAGAACAAAACTAAAGATTGTATATGGATATGGATACGCATTGCATTCAAAACAATATTGATGAACTGATAGTGAATTACAAATAAGTACGATATGGTAGCCATTATGGACTCGTGGCTGATGATTGGAGCCTGGATATTGCTAGGTTTGATAATTAGAAGGCCGGAAAGATAGGAAGAAATGGAGGGTGTCTCAGTTACCATATATCCTTAAATAAAAGTCTATCTCCTGTAAAAGTCAACCCCCTCTTTTTGGCCAGAAAATCTGGAATTTTCCATATCTCTCATGTAAAAGTTGACTCTAGCTCTTCACATAATTCACACCGATGTTAGGCTTCGGATTTTTTAAGTTCATTATTGAGTGAGCGCTATAGTTAATGTAATTAGCATTCACTTTTTGTATGTCTGTTCTGCTTGACTCTGGGATTCCATTCTGCTGGCCGTCCTGCTCAGTTCTGGGACTCCGGTTTTCCAGCAGTTCCTCTGCAGTCCAGTATTCTAGTCTGCTGGCTTTTCTACTCTGTTTTGGAATTCAGTTCGCTGGCCTTCTGGCTCTAGTCTGGGATTCCGGTCTAGCCCTCAGTTGAACTGATGATGTCATTGTCGCTCCAAGGTACATTGTTTTATATGAAAGAGAGAATAACAAGAAAAAAAAGCAAAGATGGACTAAATAATTATTCATTTTATTTTCTATTCTCTCTATCCAGTAATTACTGTAATCCATTGTGTCTCTTTCTTTATTCCTTAAGAGATCAACTGGGCTGCTAATGATACAGCATGAATTTTGACGGTCATGAATTTCAACCCCTCAAAAGTAATATCCATGTAATAGTCAACCCTATAAATTTAATCTTAAAACATAGTCTAAAATCCGACTCTAACATGAGTATATACATGATTAATGATGGTGTTCATGCAGTAGACAGGGACAACCTGGGTTCAGGAAATCAGGGGTAGACACAGTTTGGGTGGAGGTGATATAAAGACAAGAAGTCACTTGTGAGAGTGGTATACAAACCTCCTAACAGTAATCATATGGCAGAAAGGAGAATAAAGGATGTAATAATAGGACCCTGTCAGAAAGGTATGGCAATAATCATGGATGATTCTAACCAATGTTCCAGTCTGAAAAAAGTTCGATGCAAAGGTAGGCTAAATATGAAGTTCAGAGAACGCTATTACGATGATTTTTTTGACAGTACATCTGAAGCAGACTAGAGAGCAAACTGTACTAGACCTGATATTATGCATTGTGATAGACTTAATTAATGAACTAAAGAGATGTCCTTAAGTAGCAGTGATCAACTTATGATTGAATTTTACATTCAGTTTGAGGGAGAGGAGTGGGTCCAAGGCTAGTATTTTAGGCTTAAACAAGGGCAGTTATGAGGCATAAAATTAGAGCTCACTGAAGTGAGCTGGAAAATTATTTTATGGGATAGGAAGGAAAAATAGCGATTCAGTGGCAGATATTTAAAAGAATATGGCAGAATACACAGGATAGATATTTTTAATGAGAAACAAGAATTCCAAGGGAGGATCGCCATCCATGATTTACTGAATGAGAGTTAAAGATTAGACAAGGATTTTCTTTCTTCTAAATTTGATACTAAGATGGATGGTAGGTTAAAAGATTGGTTAGACTAGAGAAGAAAACAATGAATGACAAAGACTAATAGGAAAATCAGTGTTGAGAGAAAGCTGTCTAGAATTAGAAAACATATAGTTAGTATTTCTATGCATAATTGAAAAAGAAAAGCGTTAACAAAGTGAATGCTAGTCTTATAAGCCTGGGCAATCAATGGAAGATGGAGATTCTTCAGGTGATTTGAACACTTTGCATTAGTCTTCACTACAAGGGATACAAGTAACATCTTGGAAATGGCAGTAAATCAGGAAATAGGCAGAAACTTGAAAATTATGGTATTCAGAGAATTGGAACTGAGCCAGTTGTTACACCTATAGATTGACAAGGCCCTGAGTCCTGATGTATTAATCCTAAGGTCTTAAAATAAGAGTCTAGTGGGAGGGTTGATTTTAATTGATTTTAATTTTCTAAATTCTCAAGATTTAGATTGGCAAGTAGTAAATGTAACTCTTCTATTCACAGGAAGCTACAGGCTAGTCAGTTTAACCTTGGATGTAGAGAAAATATTACAAGCTGTTATTAAATATGTTATAGCAAGACACTTAGAAATAAATGAAATAATGCGGCAGAATTAACATATCCTTTCTGTGAAAGGAAGATCGTGTTTTTTATCAACTTGCTGGCATTATTTGAAGAAATTGCATGTGTTGTGGATAAAGGGGCACTGCTGGAAGGCATTTGATAAAGTTCCACATCAAAGGCTTTTGCAGAAAATAACTGCTAGTTATGGTATAGTTATAAATAACTTGAGTATTACTGAAAGCTTTTTATGACTGAAAACTTCCTGAAGAAGGGCTCATGCCCGAAACGTCGATTCTCCTGCTCCTTGGATGCTGCCTGACCTGCTGCGCTTTTCTAGCAACACATTTTCAGCTCTGATCTCCAGCATCTGCAGTCCTCACTTTCTCCTGAAAGCTTTTTATGTTGCACTTAGAGGACAATTTGCGTGAAATATCAATGTAGAATATCAATCGGTCTTCTTGGCAACTAATTAGCACTTTCCTCTCTCTACAATATAAATGTTTTTTCCTCTATCTTGATATTTTTTGCAAATTATTTTATTGAGTGCAAGTTAAAGACCTTCAACGAAATGTATCTTTTTCCAGCAGTACTCAAAAACCGATGGTGTAGGGGTAGCATATAGGCATGCATAGAAGATTTGTTTCTTGTTAGCAAACCAGAGAGGAGGCGTCAATTGGTCTTGTTTTGATTGACAAGATGTAACAAATGCTCTGCCTTCGGGACCAGTGCTGGCGCCTCAACCTCCAACTTTTTAAAACGTATACAATTGATTTAGATGAAGGTATGAATGGTTGCTAAGTTTGACAGAAGGTAAGTTTGTGGGCGGCACGTTGGCACAATGGTTAGCACTGCTGCTTCACAGCACCAGAGACCCGGGTTCAATTCCCGCCTCAGGTGACTGACTGTATGGAGTTTGCACATTCTCCCCGTGACTGCGTGGGTTTCCTCCGGGTGCTCAGATTTCCTCCCACAGACCAAAAAATGTGCAGGTTAGGTGAATTGGCCATGCTAAATTGCCCCTAGTGTTAGGTGAAGGGATAAATGTAGTGGAATGGGTCTGGGTAGGTTGCGCTTTGGCGGGTCGGTGTGGACTTGTTGGGCCGAAGGGCCTGTTTCCACACTGTAAGTAACCTAATCTAAGTTGTGAAGAAGACCGAAAAATGCTACAAAAGAGAAATAGATCAGTTAAGTGAGTGGGCAAAGATCTAGTAGACTTTGTGTAATGTGGGAAAATGTAAAATTGTCCATTTTGACAGCAAGAATTTTTTTAAAAATTATTTAAATAGTGAAACATTACGGAGTTCCAAAACTCAGAATGGTCTCTATTTCCTTGTGCATTAATCGCAGAAGGTTAACATGCAGGTGTGGCAAGTAAGTAGAATGTCATCATTTATTGTGGGTGGAATTGAATACAAAAGTGGAGATATTAAACTTCAGTTATTCAAAACATTAGTGTGATCACATTTTGACTACTGTGTACAGTTTTCTCTTGAGGAAGAATATAAGTGCTTTTTTTTGAAGCAGTGTAGTGAAGGTTTATTAGACTAATACCTGTAATGAGTGTGTTATTCTGAGGTTAAACAGACTATTGAAAATATTTATAGTATGTTATTATTGGAAACTTGAATTTTAAATTGTAGGCAAATGGTGTTTGGTTTTAGTTCTGTGGGGGTGACCTTTTTAAAATAAGTCAGAAAGTAATTTTTGAACTGTGAGTTCGAGAAAGCATGCAACTTAAGCTAAATGACGAGATAAACGATCTGGAAGTTAATTGATGAAAATTTTGCAGATTTAAAATTTATGATCTATAGAAAGGCAGACCAGCTTTTAATTGAGCAGGGCAGTTTCTTACCAACAGAAGGGCTGTTTAATTTGTAGTAATCTAGGCTTTTGAAACTTCTTCCCAGCTTTGAAACTTTTATTACTTTAAGTGGATAAGACTTTTCTTGAAGTTCTGCTAAGAAAAGTCAGTGAGGTAACCCATGCCTTTGTATTTTGGGGAGAGTTAGTAACTGGGAGAATCTTATCTGGTGAATGCTGAGAAAGACGATGAAAGGGAATGCTTGCAATGTTGTCAATTCCATAAATTTAAAAGCTAAGATAGGAATAATAATTCAGTAAGATTGAGTGCTGTCAAAAAGGTTGAAATTTATTTTTTGCAGTTTATGTTAAGATCTTTCAAAATTGCCTTGGGATTTTTTTGTAATAAACTTGTGATTTTGTTTTGTTAAAAGTACATTGATGGCCTGTGTGAATGTGTCAGTGACAGACTGCCATGGTAGCCAAACTGCAAAAATAAAACTTGTGCTCTATTAAGCCAGCTTTCACTCTGAGATCTGATATGTCCAAAAAAAGTACAAGGTAACTTGATTGAACCATATAAACTTCTGAGAGGTCTTGACAGGGGGTGCATTTGGAAAGGATGTTTCCTTGTGTGAGAATAAGGCACTAGGGATTGCTCCTAAAAATATGCAGTTGCCCATTTAATATGGAGATGAAAAGAAATTTCTTTCTCACAGAAGGTCACAAAGTCACACAGCATGGAAACAGACCCTTCATTCCAACTTGTCTCAGCTGACCAGACATCCCAATTTAACCAACTTCCATCTTCCAGCATTTGGCCCATATCTGTCTAAACCTATTCATGCACCCATCAGTTGCCTTTTAAATGTTGTAATTGTACCAGCTTCCACTACTTCCTCCAGCAGCTCATTCCATATACTCATTACACTCTGCGTGAAAAAGTTATCTGTTGAGTCATTTTTAAATCTTTCCCCTGTCACCTTAAACCTATGCTGTCTAGTTTTGGACTCGCCCACGATCAGAAAAAGACCTTGGCTATTCACCCTATCCATGCTCCTCATGATTTTATAAACCTCAAGCTTTGGACGTTCCGGAGAAAAGATCCCAGCCTATTCAGCCTCTCCCAATAACTCAAACTCTCCAATCCCAGCTACGTCCTTGTATATCTTTAGTGCATCCTGTCAAGTTTGACAATATCCTTCCTATAGAAGGGCTACCAGGAATGCACACAGTATTCTAAAAGTGGCCTCATCCATATCCTGTACAGATACAACATAACATCCCAACTCCTATGATCAATGTTCTGACAATTGAAGACGAGCATGCCAAATGTCTTAATCACCTTGTCTACCTATGGCTCCATTTTCAAGGAAATATGCACTTGCACCCCTTGGTCTCTGATCTGCAGCATTCCCCAGGGCCCTACTATGAATTGTATAAGCCCTGCCCTGCTTTGCCTAACCAAAATGCAATACCTCACATTTAGCTAAATTAAACTCCCATCTGCAATTCCTTAGCCCATTGGCTCATTTGATCAAGTGAAAATAGAGTTTTTGCAGAGTTCGATAGATTCTTGATTAGCAAGGGGATAAAAGATTATCAACAGAAGATGGGAATGTGGTATCATCAGATAAATGTGGTCTTTGTGAAAGTGGGGCAAGCTTGAAGGATTGACTGGCTTTTTCTTGCTCCTGATGTGTATGTTCATGTGTTTAGTTTACTTTGAGCTGTAGTTCTTTAAGCTATCACGTCCTAATATATATTCACAGGCGTAGATGAAGAGAAACAATTTCCAGCAGTTGGGGGTTCTAGAACTGGGGAGCTTGTCTGAGAATTAGGGCCAGACTGTTCAGGAGAGATGTTAGGAAATAGTGTATGTACAAAAGATGGTAAATGTTTTGAACTATCTTCCACAATCAGCATTGGATGCAGATCGGTTGTTAATTTTAAATCTGAGAAAGATAAAATTTTGTTCAGCAAAGATATTAAGAAATATAGGCCAAAGACAGGTATATGGAGTTAGGCCACAAATCAGCAATGATCAAACGGCTAAATGACCTGTTCCTATGTTAAACTGTTGTAGCATGTTATCTGAAGATGGAGTATTTGATAGGCACATCAAAATAAGCGGTCAAATTTCTCAGTCAACCTTGGACTGTTTTGTAAAAGATTTTTTTAAATGCTTTACTTTCTGTCAAATAATCTAAACAAAAGTTTGAGCCACCAGACCTTATGCTGTCAGTAAAGGTTAGTAGGGAACCTTTACCATGCCCAAATACAGTAATGCAATTTGAAATCAGAATCTGGAGAGGAAGGCACGTTTTAGGGAAATAAAGGAATTCATTTAAACAGAGGCATTGTTTGGATGTGGGTGATCGTAGCATGTTACTGTTCATTGTTCAACCTTTGTTAACCTGAGAAATTGTGGTGAGCCCCCTTAAGCCATTGCTGTTCTCGTGCCTCCTTAACAGCATTAGATAGAGAAATCCAGGATTCTGACTCAGTCGCAATAAAGGAATGGATGTTTATTGCTCAGTAAGATGGTATGTGATTTGGAGGGCAACTTATATATTGTTTAATATTTGGAATGATAATTGTGGAATTAGCAATGCTAATTTAATTATGAATGAATTTTAATAGTGTCATATAATAAGACATGGTGTATATGAGTTCCTTTTATTTTACATCTTATTTGATTATTGTAAAACATTTCTTGTGATGAATTTGAAGTGTATTTGTAATCCTGAAGTTGGTTTATGAAAACTTTTTATCAAACCCAGGCAACTCTATGCCCCAGTATCTTTGGACAGATTACTGCAATGGCTCCTTTCAGTGAATGTATTCAAAGCATGATTTTTTTAATTGAAATATTTTCCATGTAAACCATCTTCCTTCATTGTGCAAGAATCAAAATAGCACTTTGATTAAAGTCATGATTAAAAGATATGATACTGTGGTTAGATTCTTTGGCACAGAGGAATGTAACTAATACCCAACATCATGGTGCATAATTTGTAAAGCTAGCATCAAATTGCTATATAATCCTGGAATCCTACAGCACAGAAGACGGTAACTTAGCCCCGTTTTGTAGGTGCTAGCTCTTTCTCTGTAGTCATGCAATTTTTCATTTTGCTGTATATATTCTATTATTGCTTTTGAAGTTACTATTAAACAAAAGTGAGTAAAAATTGTATCAACTTCGGATGTAGCAGCCTTTGTACACTGGGAAACAGGCAATGTTTCTAATAGGTTTCTGTGTTGAGCATATAAAGCAGTATTGGTTTGATTTAGAAACTCTTGAACATGGTGATGTGTTGCCATGTGTCAAATACCTAACTGATGATATGACAAAAGCTCATCGTTTGCCAGTCATTCTCTACTTGAGTGGTCCTTGACCAGCTCAGCTGTGTTCCGAACAAATCTCGGCAGGAACCAATTTTCAGAATGAGAGTGGTGTTCCCAATTGTCTAATGACAAACCACGGAACTGCAAACTGCAGATGATGTGCATCATAGGATCTCTTTGCTTAGTGTCAGTGGATGCCTTTTCAACCACAGAAAACTGGTTATTTGAGATCTATGTGGAACAATTACTTTGCAAAGGTAGAACAGTGTTTGAACTTAACGCTGCTGGACAGCAATGGGGTAAGTACTTCTCGTTATAGTTTTCTTCCCTCTAATTTGCTATTTATGTAATGGTATTTCATTCCCTGCTGATAGCTGTAGAAAGAAAGCTCCAAATTCACAGCATGCATACACACTGCAACATTTGAATTTCATTTTGTGTAATATCTGCATATAAGTTATTTTAACCTAGGTGAAATGAATTGAGTTATTGTCGAGTGACATAGGTAAATCCATCACTTTTGAAACCAGGTATGCGTTGTCAGGCAATGTGTTCAGATACGTTTCTAACAGGTTTAGGTTGAACTCATTTGTTCAAGATGTATGTAGTGCTGACTTATTAAGATTGTTGGTTCCATGTGGCCCTGCGGATGTGAAGGGAATGTTAAACTTTGCTTTAACTCTTTTCAGCATTGTAAAATAAAACCCGAGCAAACTCAAACTTCTCATTTATTTTTGCAATAGTTGATTTCTCTTGACATTTTAAACTTCGTATTTACAATTACTTTTGCAATGTACAGTGAACAAATGTATGCTGTAATATTGGGAGATTGAAAAAGGTCTTAAAAAGTAGGCCAGTGGCATGGCTTACTGCGTGACTCTTTACCAATTAATGCTATTTGATTTTAAAAATTATGGCTATTTTAAATAACTGGTTGTGGTAGTGATATTGGTCTGCAATCTCGTTTTGAGCATAAACTGCCACATAACCAACCAAAGACCTGTAACACTGAAGTATACTGACCCTTGGTCAAATGCAGCATTAAGTAGCAAATTATTTCCGCCTTTTTAAGATAAATGGAGCTTGCCACAAGTGGCAGCTAACAGTCCTCTTGTTAGAAATGTTGTGCTGTGGAACCAATAATCAAATGTGTTTTTTTTAAATCTCCTTAATTCCAAATTTTACAGCTGAAACATTTTGTTTACCTGTGTGCAAATGCATTGCGTCTGGATAACAATGCCTACTTCCATTTATTTAGCACCTTTTTAATATAGTCAAATATACGAAGATGTTTTGCAGGACATTGAACTGCATGAGGTATTAGAAATATGACCAAAAACTTAGAGAGAGATTTTAAAAATGATACAGAGGCAAAGGGATTTAGGGAAGGAGTTTCAGTGCTTTGGGCCTGTGCAGCTACACATTGAAGAACCATTAAAATTAAGGATGTGTAAGTGACTAAATTTAGAGGAATAAAGAGATCTCTGAGAATAATGGGGATGGGGAAGGACAAGACCTTGGAAGGATCTTGTCAGGCCTAGGCTGAATGCCCTAGTCCTCCTCCTAACCCCAATGTTTTCTATGGTAGTGTTAAAAAAGGACTCTCAAATTTCATCATTTGATTTTCATTGGCTAGAACCTTTTATGGACTGTAATGGATTTTTTTAAAAAAGAAAAAGAATTACTTAGTCGCCACTGTAACCACCTGAACAGGTTGAGGCAAGCTTCATAAAACCATCAATAAGTAAGGCTGTCTAAACTAAGATTAACATCATCAAAATGACTTTCACCTCTCAATTGGGTTGAAAGTTGCCTACAGGTTATCTAGCTTAGAAAAGAATGAAACCAGACACTGGGTTACGCAAAAGAACTGTATTTCAGACAATTAGTTTAGGGCAAAGGGGAAGAAAACTAATTTGCACCATCAGAATTTGGAAGGCTTGCACTATCTCCTCTTGGCCTTGGAAACCAAGGCCTGGTGATAAACCAAATTGGAGAAATCACCATGCACTGAGAACTCAAGGCAATCTACACATTTTTGCTACTCTTAACGCAAGATGTCAATTAAGCAACTCTAGATTCAGGTTAAAGCCTTAACACTTAAGACTCTACAAGCTTTTCTTCAAAGCTACTTTATTCTAGACTTTGCGTATTAGACAATCTTCCCATTTTAAAATTTACATCCATTTTTGTGTGTGTGTGTGTCTTTTTTTGTGGGCTGGTAAATAATAAAATTCCTACTACTACTGCATTTTATTTGCAGTGTTATCTCAGCTGCACACTAAAAAGAATTTTAAACCTTTTTGTTGCAGCCAGTCGAAGGGTATTAAAAGAGCAAAACTGATTTATCCTTCCTCACCTGGTTGTAACAACTTGTAAATGATGATGACAATTTTAAAATTAGTCATTGTCCAATTAGTCACTGAGCACAAGGATAATTAATAAATGAAACTTGGTGTGAATTAGGAAATGGGCGGTAGAGATTTGGATTAGTTCAAGTTTAAGATTGGAAGATAGGAGGCTAGTAAGAGATATGTAGGAGTAGTCAAGCCTAAAGGCAGCAAAGGAATGGATGAGGATTTCAGCAGTAGATGAACAAACTCAGGTAGTATTATAGACTTGGACATAAGTAGTTTTGATGGTATGTTTATGTCTTTGGAAGTTCATCTTGAGACCAAGTCTGACATAAAGGTTGTGAATGGTCTGGATTACCTTCACACGGTTGTACGGTCAGTTTTCTAATTGAAGTGTGTTCTCCCCATGTTGAAGCACATTTCCTTCTTCACTTCTCATTGTTGGGCTGCCTAGCTGATTCAATTTCATTGTATGTGGCTGTTAAGGTTACTCTTAAATAAGCTCTCTTCGTGAGTGCTGATATAAACAACAACCTACATGTAATATGTTGAAGTTTTGAGATATAAACTGGATGTTAGCCGGATTTTCTGGTGGTAATGAGAATGAAACTGCCAGCATTCACCGTCATTCCTCCATCAACGGTGACAGTAGCTTTGGAAATATCACAGAAATCTATAAATTACTATCAATAGTTTTGCATTTCTCTGAAGGCTATTGAAGCACAATTAGTGGGAAATCTTATGAATTAGCAAAACTTCCAGTCTAACTGTTAATCTTGAAGCAATTGACGCAATTACAGCTTGTTGAGGTATAACTGGGTTTTTAATCGCATACTGTTAAATACCTTTTCTAGCCTTCAGGAACTAAGTTTGTTTATAGAATGTCAAATTTCTTTGAATAATTTTGTATTGATGTAGAATTAGTTATCATTATTTTAGAATATTTGTTAAACTAATCACATTCAGTTGTTTTGTCATCTGGAATTTAAGATTAGATATTGAGGATGTCAAATGCCTTTCTCTTGCTGCTTGGGACAGTGTTTCAATGTGATTAGCTGCTTACCTCCTTGATAACATCAGTGCTGCTGTATCCCAATTCATCCCTTCATCCTGGTGTAAGGCTTAAACTGCCATCATGAAAGAGGAAAATCGTACCACAGATGGCGAGATCTTTGTGGGAAGCAGCCCATGTCCTTATTTCAATGCTAATGATAAAATCGAGGCTAAAATTTTTCTAAATGAAATTTTATTTTGGACACAGCTAATCATTTTTAAAATCTTGTTTTTAGGCCTCTGTTGGTAGACAGAGTCCACGTGTGGTGTTATATCGAACACAGGATCTATGTTCCTTCGAAAACAGGCTTCAGTCTGGAGGAGGTACAGTATGTTAATATTTTAAGATTAGTTGTGACTTAATAGGGATTGTTGGAACTTAGTTTGTTTAAAAAATACAGCCATTATATTTTAGTTAATGCTTTTCAAAATATGAAAATCACTATATTGCTGACTTAAGAGCTGCGTGAATGGAATCTTCTTTCTACCTGCCACAATGCTCTGGTGATGTCAGTTCTGCAGAATGTGTCCATTATAATTAGTCATTTTGATCACATAGAACTAGAGTATTATTGAAAAAAGTTACATTTCATTGAAACTTTTTTTGTCTTGTTGGGATTTTATTTGTTTTCTGCTTTATTGGTATTCTTGCAAATTGTCCTGATGTGTGCAAGGCAAAATACTTCAACAAAATGAGTTCTTTTGGCAAGGTGCAAGAGTATTATTATGAAATTATAATTTCTTAAAATCATTAAGATGCTTTTGCAGCAGAGCCAAAATGTCCAAAATTTTAGTCAAAATAGCCAGATTTGATCTAAATTCTGTAGAAATCTGTGACCCGTCCTGTTGCTATCTGTGATGGTGTTCACCAGTGTTGTATTACAAACCTAATTCCATATCTGCAGCTATCATGATCAACTAAACTTCCTGATTTATTCCTCTCAACTTCAGCTAGAGAGACCTAGAAATAAGGAGACGGGGTCCATTGGATCTAAACTGCCTCCGCCAAAAGGAAGAAAGCTAGCCAGCAGTTTTACCCTCCTCCTGATATTGAAATCTAGGCATCATTTTTAGCCAGTTTGTAATTTTCCTGGATATTATGAGGATCCCATTGAAAATCATTAGTAAATGTTCCCCCACCAAAAGGGATTAGGAGTTAGACTCAGAGTATTTTGATAACAGGACAATGAATGAGATGATTTACATTTTAAGCGCATGCAAATTTATTATGATGAAAAAGCATACAGTTTGGTGGTTTTAGAAAAAAACTTAAATTCCACAAAATAAAAGCTGGCTCTTATTGTATAAGAAATTCCAAGCTATAAAATGTGTTTGTTACTTGATATAAATTTTGAAAAGAATGCAAGGAGTCCATTAAATAGTAGAATAAGGTTATCTTACCAACCCTGAGATGCAAGAGCAGAAATAGGCCATTCAGCCTATCAAACCTATTCTAGTGCCATTCAATGACATTATGGCTGATTTGATCATCATCAGCTGCACTTCCCAGTTTTTCTTCCCATAGCTCTTGATTCCCTTACTGCTTAAAACCTTGTCCCAGCCTTCAATAGCCTTCCCTAGTCAAGATTCACAACCTCTGAGCAGAAATTCCTCCTCATCTCTGTCTGAAATGTTTGACCTGTTATTCTGAGATTATGCTATCTGGTCCTAGGCTTTCCTACAAGGGCAAAAAACTTGATGTTGACTAGGCAATTCAGCAGTGCAGAAAGAGTTTGTGTGTTAACGGAAACAATAGAGAAGTAGAGTTAAGTGTTGAGGACTACACCTGTGAAAGCTACTGCCTTGGACTGATTGTGCCTTAAAGTTCCTTGTAAATAAGGAAAAGCAGTGATCTGTCAGGGTGATGGAATGTAAGAAAAAGAAGCCATTGTGGTAGATATATGGTCTAAAATAGGTGAGAATAGAGCTACCAAAGGACAGTCATAATTTGGGACTTTGAGGAAAGACTGTGAATGGAGAATGGAATAGTCTATTGCATGAAGTGCTGAAATAGATTGAAGAAGATAAAGAAGCATAGTAACTATTCTCACAAGTGAAAATATGTTCTTAGCTTTGGTCAAAGTCGTCCTAGTATAAGGCGAATGTCTTGTTCTTTGTTCTAGAATGCGGTAGGCACATCTCTACCTGTAACTCCTCAAGGCAGCAACTAGTGAATTATGACATTTTATAGTTCTGTCAGGGTCACCATCATATCCTTCAGAGAAAATTGTGGTTAGCCTGATAATTATGGGAGTAAGATGGTAATAGGAATTACAGTAAAGAATAGTACTGAGGGGCATATGAACATATGTATTTGGAGCTGAAGTAGGCTATTTGAACTCTTGAGCCTGCTCTACCATTCAGTAAGATTATGGCTAATTTGTGTTTGAAATTCCACATTGCCACCCATGCCCAGCAATCTTAAATTCTTGAGGAGAAAGTGAGGACTGCAGATGCTGGAGATCAGAGCTGAAAATGTGTTGCTAGAAAAGCGCAGCAGGTCAGGCAGCATCCAGGGAACAGGAGAATCGACGTTTCGGGCATAAGCCCTTCTTCAGGAATCTTGAATTCTTGTTAGGCAAGAAAATAAGTCTACCTCCTCCTTAGAAGTATGAAATGACACTGCTTTCTGCCCCTTCTCAGGCAGAGTTTCAAAGTCACACAACCTTCTGAAGAAAAAAAATTCTCATCTCTGCCCTAAAAGGGCAACCATCACTTTTTAAGCTGTGCTCCCTAGTTTAGATTAGATTAGATTCCCTACATTGTCGAAACAGGCCGTTTGGCCCAACAAGTCCACACCGATGTTCCGAAGAGTAACCCACCCAGACCCATTTCTCTCTGACTAATGCACCTACCTGGATAAATAATTTGGATGTGAGCACAAGAGGTGTAGTTCGTAAGATTGCAGATGACACCAAAATTGGGATTTATAGCGGACAGCTAAGAAGGTTACTTCAGATTACAACTTGATCTTGATCAGATGGGTCAATGGGCTGAGAAGTGGCAGATGGAGTTTAATTTAGGTCAATGCAAGGTGCTGCATTTTGGGAAAGCAAATCTGAGCAGGACTTATACACTTAAATAGTAAGGTCCTCAGGAGTGTTACTGAACAAAGAGACCTTGGAGTGCAAGTTCATAGTTCATTGAAAGTGGAGTCACTGTTAGGTAGAATAGTGAAGGCGGCATTTGGTATGCTTCCCTTTATTGGTCAGAGTATTGAGTACAGGAATTGGGAGGTCATGTTGCGGCTATATAGGATATTGGTTTGTCCACTGTTGGAATATCACGTGCAGTTCTGGTCACCTTCTTATCGCAAGGATGTTCTGAAACTTGAAAGAGTTCACAAAAGACTTACAAGGATGTTGCCAGGGTTGGAGGATTTGAGCTATAGTGAGAGGTTGGATAGGCTGGGGCTGTTTTCCCAGGGGCTGTTTTCCCAGAGGCTGAGGGGTGACCTTATAGAGGTTTATAAAATCATGAGGGGAATGGACTGGATAAATAGATAAAGTCTCTTCCCTGGGGTGGTGGAGTCCAAAGCGAGAGGGCACAGTGATTGGGTGAGAGGGGAAAGCTTTAAAAGGGACCTAGGGGTCAACTTTTTCACACAGAGGGTGGTACGTGTATGGGTTGAGCCGCTAGAGGAAGTGGTGGAGGCTAGTACAATTGCAACATTTGAAAGGCATTTGGATGGGTATATGAATAGGAGGGGTTTGGAGGGATATGGGCCAGGTGCTGGCAGATGGGACTAGATTGGGTTGGGATATCTGGTCAGCATGGATGAGTTGGACCAAAGGGTCTGTTTCCATGCAGTACATCTCTATGACTATGACTCTATAAAACCCACGCAGATACAGGGAGAATGTGCAAACTCCACACAGACCGTTGCCCAAGGCTGGAATCTAACCCAGGTCCCTGGCGCTGTGAGGCAGCAGTGGTAATCACTGAACCACTGAGCCACTAATTCTACATATCAATCTACTCCTCTGAACTACCTCCATGCATTTACATCCTCTCTTTCCAGGCCGAGGGTGATTGCTGCTGAACTGCAGTCCAGCTCTGTTGTGACTGGGTGAATGGTTTCTGATGGTGGGCAATCTGAGACTTTGTGTTTAGGGGATCCCTGATGAAGACCTTGGTCAGAGGTGCCATATGGGAGGAAAGTGCCATTCAGAAGGCTGGAAGCAGTCTTAGCAGGGGAGAGGCCACTCAAACATTGTGTTGATCAGGTCAAATAGGGTATTGCAGTACTGTAAGCAACATTAATATGAATTTCTGATGCTCAATTATATTTCCATTCCTAATAACCTTGATGTTAAAGCACCACTAAAAGGGACAAATTCAGATTCAGACTCTCTGTAGTGAAGACGAGCAAAGCATTTGTTCATTTCATCTACTGTTTCCTTATTATCTACTATTAACTTCCCATTCTTGAGTATGCTGAAATATCCCGTTAAATATCTGCTGCTGCTTCTGTATTGATCCATCTCCCAGCATGGTATCCCAGTTTATTTCAGCTTTCATGTCCAAGTAATTATCCTTATTTGAGATAAAATACCAATTAGCAAGTTTTGAGAAGATTTGTAGCTCAGGTTGAGGTTCTGGATGTACGTTTGCTCGCTGAGCTGGAATGTTTGTTTTCAGATGTTTCATCACCACACTAGGTAACATCTTCAGTGAGCGTCTGGGTGAAGCTTCATCTGGAGGCTCACTGAAGATGTTACCTCGTCTGGTGACAAAATGTCTGAAAACAAACTTTCCAGCTCAGTGAGTAAATCTACATCCATAAAATGCCAATTTTAGACCCACTCTTCTCCCTTTCATGTTGATTACAAAATTTGGCCATAATATAGTTGCTGTGAATAGGGGTACCTTTACTCATAGCTGGTATTAATCCTGGTACTACATAATACCAATACTATAATCTGCTTTCTGCTTGGTTCCACTGCAGATTGTGAAATTACCTCAAAATCATTCCATGAATGTCTTACGCAGGCTACCAATGCTAATTTGATTTTTCCAGTTTCCATACAGATTAAAATCTTATAGGTTATTGGTATCCCTTTATCACAAGCACCCAAAATTTTTTCTTGTAAACTCTGTCCTATATCATGGTTCCATTTCCTGTAAACCACTCCCACTGGTGGCTTCTTTCATCTACTATTCCTCAGCTTCACCCAAAGTCAGTCTTCATCCTGATATCAAGACTGAGTCATCTCTTACTATTGCACCAGTGCCATCCTTGGTAACAGTGGTAGCCCTCCATCTTTTATATAGCTTCCTCTTCTTCATGCATATCATACACCCCTCAATGTTCAGGACCCAATTCATTATGTCATGCAGCAATATCTTAATAATGGCTGTTTGATCATATTTATTTGCGTTATCAATTTGTTTCCTCTGTTACAAACGCTATGCATGTTCAGATAGAGAGCCTTTAGTTTTATCCTTTTGTTATCTTTAATAAAATGAAATCTTGACTGTTGGCGTATTCTTAGATTTAGTTTCCTTCTCTTCATGATTTCATCTGACTTTTCATCTCCCATATTACTATTTTGACTTTTGACTTCCTACTTTGACTTTATCTCTTGATTTGCTACATCTACCTAAACTTGATCTCTCACCCCAGTGTTTAGTTTAGAGCCTGCATGTTTGAATTTATTCGCAATTTTTCACAGGATTACGTAGTATAAGTAGCACAGACACAGGCAATTTAGCCAAACCAGCTGATTTTAAAAAAATTAATTCATGGGATGAGGCTAGCTGGCTAGCCTAGCATTTATTTGCCCTTTCCGCAATGCCCAGAGGGCAGTCAAGATAGGATAGGAGGCTTGAGTGCAGCATAAAAAGGGGTGGCAATGGCTTATGGTATTATCGCTGGACTATTAATCCGGGGACACAGGAAATGTTCTGGGGACTCTGGTTTAAATCCTTGCCTAGCAGATGGTGGAATTTCAATTCAATTTAAGAATAATCTGGATTGTTGGAAAAACTCATCTGAGTCATTTTGGGAAGGAAACTGCCATCCTTAACTGGTCTGGCCTGCATGTGACTCCAGTCCCAAAGCAATGTAGGTCAACTACATTGCTTTGGGACTGGAGTCACATGCAGGCCAGACCAGTTAAGGATGGCAGTTTCCTTCCCTAAAGTGACTCAGATGAGTTTTTCCAACAATCCAGATTATTCTTAAATTGAATTGAAATTCCACCACCTGCCAGGCAAGGATTTAAACCAGAGTCCCCAGAACATTTCCTGTGTCCCTGGATTAATAGTCCAGCGATAATACCATAAGCCATTGCCACCCCCTTTTATGCTGCACTCAATGTTTCTCCTGTGCAATTCGGGAAGTCAGGGACACTTGCAGTGTCCAGACTGGCCACATGTACATGAACTGTCTGCAGTTGCAACTACGGAAAATTGGTGTTTCGGGTCTGGAGCGGCAGCTAACATAATTGTAGAGAATACGCAAGGCTGAGATCTACATAGTTGACTGGCACACCACAGCTAAAGAGTGCACAGGTACAAAAGGAGTGGACTACTGCCAAACAAAGAAAAAGCACCAGGTAGACAATGCAGGAATCCTGCATTAGGGGTGCCCATGACTGAACGGCACAAAATGGCCAATGTCTGCCCATGGCTAATGCAGCAGAACATGGCTGACAGTAGTGACAGCATATGGAAAAATATTTACTTGATATAGTCTCTGCAAGTAGAACAGCAGCAGCTCTGTAAGGCTCAAGGTTACTTAAATGAGTGAGAATGTGCAGCTGCAATGGCTAATATAGATAAGAATATTTCGCACTAATTATTTGTTTCTCTTGAATTATTTAATCAATCTGTTACAATATTAAGAGTAGGTATTAGTTAAGATCCTTTAGATAACCACAGATGTAGATTCCGAAGTAGCTATTGATCCACTTACATACAAAAATAAAATCACCAAAAGCATTAGAGGAAAGGATTCAAACCAGTTTCAGACAGCAAAAACAGTCCCTGTTATTATGAGGAGGAATGAATACAGAAATTAGCAGACACTGGAATATGGATTGAATGGACAAAGTAACACACAACTTGTTATGTAAAGAATTCTAACATTAGGTGTAACCACATAACATTGTTGGAACTGATAAAAAAATCAGTATTCTTTTATATTCAAGTATCTAATTAATTGTCAGTTAACACAGTGCAGCTGGCAGAGGTTACTTGAATACAGTATCCAAAGTGAAAAGCCTCAAGAAGAAAGATAGGAAGGTCTGGGAAACATCATGAGAACCTGGACATCATTTCAGTGATGAGCAAGCTTGAACTGTGTAAGATGCTATACCTACAGCCAATTACAGAGATAATCCAGTGCCACTGACCTATTGTTGTCAGAAGGGTGGAGGCTTGTGCTCGGAATTAAAAACTGCATAAGCTAAGACAATCTGAAGCTTTTGTGTGCCTTACTGTGAAGAAAATCTGAAGCTGTAATAAAGTTGTACCAAGATAAAGGTCACCTGAATCTAACACCAGACTCTCATTGGAAAAGATAATATCCGATAAATCCCTTCGTGCCATCTCCGATTTCTCAATGTTGAAAGGGGTAGTTTCTCAGTGGAATGCAACAAGAGCCAAAACTGTGACACCAGGAACAGCCCAGCAGCACAGGAGAAGAAAAGACATGGAAGCATAATATTAAGAAGGGCTTATATCATAAGGGGTACAGGCAGATGTTCTGACAAAGTGACACCAGGGTTTGATGGCATTCCTGGTACCAGGGTCAGAATGCCATTGCATGATTGCAGGACCTTCTGAAGGGATGAGAGAACAACCAGAGCTCGTGATCCAGATCGGTAACGATATAAATAAGATTTGGGGGCAGAATATTGAGTGCTAGGAAGTAAATTAAAATACTCGACCTCAAATGATTGCAGTCATAGATTACATCCAGTGCCCTCACATGCTTGTGAGGACAGGGGCAGGAGAATAGATTAGTTCAGTCAGTAGTTGGAGGGATGGTGGAAGAGTGAAGGATGTACATTCTTGAGGCTTTGAGACCAGTTTTGGCAACTGGGGCCTGCAAAGGTTGGACAGTTTGCACTCCAACAGGACCAGGACTAATATCCTACAAGTGCATGTGCTAGTACTGTGGGAGAGATTTTAAACCAGACTGGCAGGGGAAGGGGAACCTAACTGGGGAGACAAGAGTGCAATGGAAAGCCAAGATAGAAAAGTAGAAAGCAAAACAGGAAGACAGAGGAAACAAGAACTAGCAACAAACAAAATGTGCAAAAATGTCAATAATATAAGTCTGAAGGTAGTATATCTGAGTGCACAGAACATTAGGGATCAGTTAAATGAATTAACAATGCAAATAATCGTAAACATGATAATCTGATTCTGATTGTGGATATGTGACAGCTGACGACCATGCTACAACTGAACATGCAAAAGAATTCAATCTTAGGTGTGAAAAAAATATGGTGATGTGGCATTGTTAGTGAAAGATGAAATTAATGCAATGAAAACATATTGGTGCAGGGAATCTGGGTGTGGGATCAGTTTAGTTGGAACTGTTATTCACAATGTAACTTTAGCAGAACACAGGCAAACTGCAAGTCAATCCAATTGATACCTACTATCTAAGTCCAATCTCCTCTGAACATAGACCCTGACTCTCTCACAGACAGACACAATTAAGAGATAAATGTTTTTAAAAATCTTAAGTCGCCAGTTTGATAACCTTTTCAATGATGAATACTAGGCTATCGTGAAATCTTTGGATTTGTATTAGAGGCACAAAAAAAAATCAGAATTATAAAGCTGATTTCAGTAATGGCGATCATAAACCCACTGGAGTATCATATATACCCACTGGGTTCACTACTAAACTTTACAGAACTAAATCTGCCTAAATTGTATCTGGTCTCGCCTACACATGACTCCAGCCTCGCTGCAATGCGGATGATTCTTAATTGCTACCTGAAATGGACTGGCAAACCATTCACCAATATCTCTACAGCAATAAATACTAGCGTTGCCAATCAAGCCCACAGCCCACGAATGAATAAAAAAAATTGGATGGATCTCTTTTAGTGCAAAGAGACAATAATTCAGAGTATACCATAGATGTCTGCTAACAATTAGATTAACGACTGAAGTGCTGAACATCTGGGGAGTTCTTCTATGGACCACCAATTAGCAAAACAAATACATTTGATTTAAGGTTCAACAAATTCTGCAGTTCATTTATTTTTGCTAAATACATCTTGCAGTTACAGCACATAGTCATATACAAGTGATTTGCTTTGCTTGGAGTTGGGTAAGTGGCAGAAAAGCAGAAACAATGGCAAAACATTACAGCAATTTTACATGCTATACGTTGCAGACGTTTCATCCCCTGGCCACGTGATATCCTCAATGCTTGCGAGCCTCCTGTGAAGCGCATCTGTGATTTTTCCTCTGGCATTTGTCGTGGTTTGAATCTGCTGCTTCCGGTAGTATACCAGAACTGCAAAAAGAGGAAGAAGAACACCTATACAATGTATTCGCCAAAAATGGATCCCCGCGCAATTTCATCAACAGATGCCTAATGGAAAGACCACGGAATGAGGACATGCCGCAACCCAAAGGACTAGCCACATTACCATACATCAAGAGCATTTCCGAACTGACAGCCAGACTACTGCGACCACTAGGACTCATAACAGCACACAAACCAACAGCCACTCTCAGACAACAACGAAGGACCCGATACCCAGCATGAGCAAAACCAATGTAGTGTACAAACTCCCACGCAAGGACTGCACAAAACACTACATAGGACAAACAGGAAGACCGCTAACGATCCACATCCATGAACGATCCATATCCACATCCAGCTAGCCACGAAACAACACGACCAGCTATCCTTAGTAGCCACACACGCAGATGACAAGCAACATGAATTCGACTGGGATAACACTACTATTATAGGACAAGCCAAACAGAGAACAGCCAGGGAATTCCTAGAAGCATGGCACTCATCCACAGATTCAATCAATAAGCACATCGAACTGGACCCAATATAACGACCACTGCAACGGACAGTTGGAACTGACAACTGGAAGCGGCAAATTCAAACCACTATAAATGCCGGAGGAAACATCACAGATGCGCTTCACAGGAGGCTCGCAAGCATTGAGGATATCACGTGGCCAGGGGATGAAACGTCTGCAACGTATAGCATGTAAAATTGCTGTAATGTTTTGCCATTGTTTCTGCTTTTCTGCCACTTACCCAACTCCAAGCAAAGCAAATCACTTGTATATGACTATGTGCTGTAACTGCAAGATGTATTTAGCAAAAATAAATGAACTGCAGAATTTGTTGAACCTTAAATCAAATGTATTTGTTTTGCTAATTGGTGGTCCATAGAAGAACTCCCCAGATGTTCAGCACTTCAGTCGTTAATCTAATTGTTAGCAGACATCTATGGTATACTCTGAATTATTGTCTCTTTGCACTAAAAGAGATCCATCCAATTTTTTTTATTCATTCGTGGGCTGTGGGCTTGATTGGCAACGCTAGTATTTATTGCTGTAGAGATATTGGTGAATGGTTTGCCAGTCCATTTCAGGTAGCAATTAAGAATCATCCGCATTGCAGCGAGGCTGGAGTCATGTGTAGGCGAGACCAGATACAATTTAGGCAGATTTAGTTCTGTAAAGTTTAGTAGTGAACCCAGTGGGTATATATGATACTCCAGTGGGTTTATGATCGCCATTACTGAAATCAGCTTTATAATTCTGATTTTTTTTTGTGCCTCTAATACAAATCCAAAGATTTCACGATAGCCTAGTATTCATCATTGAAAAGGTTATCAAACTGGCGACTTAAGATTTTTAAAAACATTTATCTCTTAATTGTGTCTGTCTGTGAGAGAGTCAGGGTCTATGTTCAGAGGAGATTGGACTTAGATAGTAGGTATCAATTGGATTGACTTGCAGTTTGCCTGTGTTCTGCTAAAGTTACATTGTGAATAACAGTTCCAACTAAACTGATCCCACACCCAGATTCCCTGCACCAATATGTTTTCATTGCATTAATTTCATCTTTCACTAACAATGCCACATCACCATATTTTTTTCACACCTAAGATTGAATTCTTTTGCATGTTCAGTTGTAGCATGGTCGTCAGCTGTCACATATCCACAATCAGAATCAGATTATCATGTTTACGATTATTTGCATTGTTAATTCATTTAACTGATCCCTAATGTTCTGTGCACTCAGATATACTACCTTCAGACTTATATTATTGACATTTTTGCACATTTTGTTTGTTGCTAGTTCTTGTTTCCTCTGTCTTCCTGTTTTGCTTTCTACTTTTCTATCTTGGCTTTCCATTGCACTCTTGTCTCCCCAGTTAGGTTCCCCTTCCCCTGCCAGTCTGGTTTAAAATCTCTCCCACAGTACTAGCACATGCACTTGTAGGATATTAGTCCTGGTCCTGTTGGAGTGCAAACTGTCCAACCTTTGCAGGCCCCAGTTGCCAAAACTGGTCTCAAAGCCTCAAGAATGTACATCCTTCACTCTTCCACCATCCCTCCAACTACTGACTGAACTAATCTATTCTCCTGCCCCTGTCCTCACAAGCATGTGAGGGCACTGGATGTAATCTATGACTGCAATCATTTGAGGTCGAGTATTTTAATTTACTTCCTAGCACTCAATATTCTGCCCCCAAATCTTATTTATATCGTTACCGATCTGGATCACGAGCTCTGGTTGTTCTCTCATCCCTTCAGAAGGTCCTGCAATCATGCAATGGCATTCTGACCCTGGTACCAGGAATGCCATCAAACCCTGGTGTCACTTTGTCAGAACATCTGCCTGTACCCCTTATGATATAAGCCCTTCTTAATATTATGCTTCCATGTCTTTTCTTCTCCTGTGCTGCTGGGCTGTTCCTGGTGTCACAGTTTTGGCTCTTGTTGCATTCCACTGAGAAACTACCCCTTTCAACATTGAGAAATCGGAGATGGCACGAAGGGATTTATCGGATATTATCTTTTCCAATGAGAGTCTGGTGTTAGATTCAGGTGACCTTTATCTTGGTACAACTTTATTACAGCTTCAGATTTTCTTCACAGTAAGGCACACAAAAGCTTCAGATTGTCTTAGCTTATGCAGTTTTTAATTCCGAGCACAAGCCTCCACCCTTCTGACAACAATAGGTCAGTGGCACTGGATTATCTCTGTAATTGGCTGTAGGTATAGCATCTTACACAGTTCAAGCTTGCTCATCACTGAAATGATGTCCAGGTTCTCATGATGTTTCCCAGACCTTCCTATCTTTCTTCTTGAGGCTTTTCACTTTGGATACTGTATTCAAGTAACCTCTGCCAGCTGCACTGTGTTAACTGACAATTAATTAGATACTCGAATATAAAAGAATACTGATTTTTTTATCAGTTCCAACAATGTTATGTGGTTACACCTAATGTTAGAATTCTTTACATAACAAGTTGTGTGTTACTTTGTCCATTCAATCCATATTCCAGTGTCTGCTAATTTCTGTATTCATTCCTCCTCATAATAACAGGGACTGTTTTTGCTGTCTGAAACTGGTTTGAATCCTTTCCTCTAATGCTTTTGGTGATTTTATTTTTGTATGTAAGTGGATCAATAGCTACTTCGGAATCTACATCTGTGGTTATCTAAAGGATCTTAACTAATACCTACTCTTAATATTGTAACAGATTGATTAAATAATTCAAGAGAAACAAATAATTAGTGCGAAATATTCTTATCTATATTAGCCATTGCAGCTGCACATTCTCACTCATTTAAGTAACCTTGAGCCTTACAGAGCTGCTGCTGTTCTACTTGCAGAGACTATATCAAGTAAATATTTTTCCATATGCTGTCACTACTGTCAGCCATGTTCTGCTGCATTAGCCATGGGCAGACATTGGCCATTTTGTGCCGTTCAGTCATGGGCACCCCTAATGCAGGATTCCTGCATTGTCTACCTGGTGCTTTTTCTTTGTTTGGCAGTAGTCCACTCCTTTTGTACCTGTGCACTCTTTAGCTGTGGTGTGCCAGTCAACTATGTAGATCTCAGCCTTGCGTATTCTCTACAATTATGTTAGCTGCCGCTCCAGACCCGAAACACCAATTTTCCGTAGTTGCAACTGCAGACAGTTCATGTACATGTGGCCAGTCTGGACACTGCATGTGTCCCTGACTTCCCGAATTGCACAGGAGAAACATTCCACTAGGTCCAGCTGCCTTACCGTGACCTAACCATGAATTACCCATTTTATGTTTATTTTCTCTAGTTTAAAAAATATTCAATATATACTAAGGACCTTACCTTATTCCTTGTACTCAAATACCCTAAAGACCAATTTTTAACTTCTCAATACAAGTTAATTAAGATGGTGACACAACAAAGTGGGATTGAGTTAAAAATTAGTTAACAAAAAAAAAATGAATTAAGCTTGGGCGATTTCAGCAAAATTGTCTCATGGAGACTAGTAATATGATTTCATCTAGTCTTGCCTTTTATAACTTCATTGCTTTGTTGCGACATGTTGTCTTAACAGTTGTAGTATTGCATATTTGTGTTCAAAGGAATTACAAAAAAAAAGCCAAGATTCATGTATGCTAATCTTAATTACATTTACAGGAAAGTGATGTGCCTTTCGAAGAACTTCTAGCACTTTATGGTTATGAAGCATCCGATCCAATCTCCGAGCATGAAAGTGAGGGCAGCTCACCCAGTGAGCTTGCTGATAACTTGCCAGAAATGACTCTGGATAAGGTAATCATTTATACCACTTATGTTGTTTTGAACTTTTAAAAGCATTCAGCTTATTAATGCCAATATCTGCCTACGTTTTTATAAGAAGCAAGTGAATCTTGGTTGGTCCTACTCATAAAGATCAAAGGGAAATGTCAACCTTTATGTGAAATTTATTATGCGACCATGATGGAAATAATGTTTTTTGGACTGCTGAAAAATCTGAATGACTGATCAGAATGTGTCTGTCTTTGTTCTGTGAGTACGCTTAAAATTAAAGTTTCATTATAATCAGAATTCTTGCATATGGGGAGTCATTAACAAATCCCACACTTGATTAATGTGCAATGGTTTTTGCTGGTGAAGTTTAGACTGTCGCCGAAATCCACAGCTTTATTAAAGGAAGCTCTTAGCTTCTCTGCCATTTTCTCTGTCTAACAATTTTACTGTTTTGCCAAAACCTTTGCTATTGTCACCATGATTTCTTCATAGACCTGCAATGAGAATGCAAAATCTTACTTGACGACTTGCAACATTTTCTACTCTTTAAGAAGCACCAGCTGAAATATTTCTTAGAGTCTGCATAAAAGAATGGAATGATGGATAGTCATTTCTTAGAGACCCTATTAAAGGAAATTACAAACCAATTTGAAAATTTAATATACAATTAAACTGGTTAAAAATAGATAAAAAGCAGAGTTGCTGAATGGGGAAACGGTGCAAAGTGAGCATAACAGCAGATACATCAATTTTGATAGTCTAAACTTGAAACTTGATTTTTCTTCTTTTGGGTGCTCTAACAGCAGTTCTTTTTTTAATCAACACCCTGAAACCATAGATGCTTCATGTCTTGTCTTGTAGTCAGTTTGAACCTCTGTCTTTTAATCTAACGACTAACATGCAATAAACCATTTGCTATTTGTTGTGACTGAGCTGACAGTTGCTTTCTTGTAGTTTGACCACAGCAATCTTTTGTCCTATATAATTGAAGGATCAGTATGAAAGATTGTCAATTTATTGTGCAATTGGTATCGAGCTTAGCAAATTCCATGAAATTGAACTAAACAGTGAAAACCTTTCAAATTGTGTACCAGTTACAAAAGGTGCTCCTTTCACATAATCAAGGAAAAATATATGTTAGTTTCTTTTCGTCATTAGTTACAATGACTGATTAAAATACATGATAACTTTTGTATTTGTTCATGGAATGTGAGAATCACTGCTGAGACCATTATTTGTTGTCCGTCCTTAATTACTTTCGATTTATCATTGTGACATGTACCGAGATACAGTGAAAAGTAATTTAGAAGGTTATGTTGAACTGCCTTCTTTAACCACTGCAGTTCATATTGTAAAAGTCCTCCCAGAATGTTGTTACAGAGAGTGCTTGACGGTTTTGATTCAGAGGCGTTGAAAGAATTTCAATGTATTTTCAAGTTAGGGTTTTGTATGACATTGGGACTTTGGACATGCTGGTGTTTCCCATTCACGTGTTGCCCTTGTCTTCGTTATTATTAAATGTTGGTTCTGGAGGTGCGCGTGAAGAAGTCTTAGTGAGTTGCTACAATGCGTCTTTTTGATGATGTGCATTGCAGTGATTGTGTACCAATGGTTGAAAGAATGAAATGTTTTAAGATGGTGGATTGACCATCAAATGCACTGCTTTGTTCTCCTTGATGTTAAATTTTGTATGTGTTGGAGCAGTACTTTAAGACACTCCTGATTTATGCCTTTAAACAAGTGGAAAGGCTTATAGAGTCATAGAGTCATAGAGATGTACAGCATGCAAACAGACCCTTCGGTCTATGCTGACCAGATATCCCAACCCAATCTAGTCCCACCTGCTAGCACCTGGCCCATATCCCTCCAAACCCCTCCTATTCATATACCCATCTTTTAAATGTTGCAATTGTATCAGCCTCCACCACTTCCTCTGGCAGCTCATTCCATACACATACCCACCTCTGCATGAAAAAGTTGCCCCTTAGGTCTCTTTTATATCTTTCCCCTCTCACCCTAAACCTATGCCCTCTAGTTCTGGGCTCCCCCACCCTAGGGAAAAGACTTTGTCTATTTATCCTATCCATGCCCCTATGTTTTAGTAAACCTCTATAAGGTCATCCTTCAGCCTCCGACGCTCCAGAAAAAACAGTCCTAGCTATTCAACCTCTCCTTATAGCTTAAATCCTCCAACCCTGGCAACATCCTTGTAAATCGCTTCTGAACCCTTTCACGTTTGACAACATCTTACCAATAGGAAGAAGACTAGAACTGCACACCGTATTCCAACAGTGGCCTAACCAATGTCCTGTACAGCTGCAACATGACCTCCCAACTCCTGTACTCAATACTCTGACCAATAAAGGAAAGCATACCAAATGCCACCTTCACTATCCTGTCTACCTTCAAGGAGCTATGAACCCGCACTCCAAGGTCTCTTTGTTCAGCAACGCTTCTAAGGACCTTACATTTAAGTGTGTAAGTCCTGCTCAGATTTGCTTTCCCAAAATGCTGCACCTCACAGTTATCTAAATTACATTCCATCTGCTGCTACTGAGCCCATTGGCCCATCTGATCAAGATCCCGTTGTGATCTGAGATAACCTTCTTCGCTGTCCACTACACCTCCAATTTTGGTGTCCTCAGCAAACTTACTAACTATACCTCTTATGCTCACATCCAAATCTTTTATATAAATGATCAAAAGTAGTGGACCCAGCGGTACTCCACTGGTCACAGGCCTCCAGTCTGGAAAAAAAATCCTCCATCACCACCCACTGTCTTCTACCTTTTGAGCCAGTTCTGTATCCAAATGGCGAGTTCTCCCTGTATTCCGTGAGATCTAACCTTGCTAACTAGTCTCCAATGGGGAACCTTGTGGAATGCCTTACTGAAGTCCATATAGATTATGTGCACCGTTCTGCCCTCATCAATCCTCTTTGTTACTTCTTCAAAAAAACTCATTCAAGTTTGTGAGATATGATTTCCCACACACAAAGCAATGTTGACTATCCCTAATCAGTCCTTTGCCTTTCCAAATATATGTACATCCTGTCCCTCAGGATTCCCTCCAACAACTTGCCCACCACCGAGGTCAGGCTCACCGGTCTATAGTTCCCTGGCTTGTCTTTACCGCCCTTCTTAAACAGTGGCACCACGTTTGCCAATCTCCAGTCTCCCGGCACCTCCTCTGTGACTATCGATGATACAAATATCTCAGCAAGAGGCCCAGCAATCACTTCTCTAGCTTCCCACAGAGTTCTAGGGTACACCTGATCAGGTCCTGGGGATTTATTCACCTTTAACCATTTCAAGACATCCAGCACTTCCTCCTCTGTAATATGGACATTTTTTTTAAGATGTCACCATCTATTTCCCTACAGTCTATATCTTCCATGTCCTTTTCTACAGTAAATACTGATGCAAAATACTTGTTTAGTATCTCCCCCATTTTCTGCAGCTTCACACAAAGGCCGCCTTGCTGATCTTTGAGGAGCCCTATTCTCTCCCTAGTTACCCTTTTATGTCCTTAATGTATTTGTAAAGTCCCTTTGGATTCTCCTTAACTCAGCTTTGGCAAAGCTATCTCATGTCCCTTTTTTGCCCTCCCTGATTTCTCTTTTAAGAATACTCCTACTGCCTTTTTACTCTTCTAAGGATTCACTCGATCTATCCTGTCTTTTTCTTCCTTTTTCTTAACCAAAACCTCAAATTCTTTAGTCATTTGCTTGGGGAGTCACGAGATATGTCATTTAACACAGAATATGCTGTCTTTGATATGTTCTTTTAATTGCAGTATTTGAGAGTCAGGAATTTGATGATAGTAATGCCATTGAGTGTCAAGTAAAGTGGTTGGACTTTTATTAGAGATGCCCATTTCCTGCTCCGAATGTTGCTTACATGTTATCAACCAAAGTTGTCTAGGTCCTGCTGCAAATCTGCAGAAATATGAATAAATAAGCATATGTGATGAACCCTGCCTTTTATTGACAGGAGCAAATAGCTAAAGATCTTCTTTCTGGAGAAGAAGAGGAAGAGACCCAGTCTTCAGCAGATGATTTAACTCCGTCTGTCACTTCCCATGAGGCATCTGATCTTTTTCCCCACCCTCTGAGATGTAAGTTCAAAAACATGATGGTTTACAAGGTTCTTATGTATATGGAAAGCTAAATAAGCCATTTTCAAGCATTTATATAGAATAACCGTATACACATTCCTTTGTTGCATCTATTATTTCTAAATTATACCATGGTTTTTGCACCTACTTTTGTTATGATTCCAGCTAACTGTAATACTGAAGCTGACTGTGTTTCTAAAGTGAAACCCTGATTTGATCGACTTCAAATCCTACTTTTGCAATTTAGTCATCATGCTGGTCAGCCATTCAGCATACTCACAAGAGGGTATCAATGTATTTTTAACATAAGAGCATAAAAGTCTATTGGACACACAGAGGAGAAAAAAAATATAAACTAGTTCACACTTGTTTAATGATATTATATCACTCAGGACTACTTTTCAACCCCAACTTGTTTGAACAGTGCTAAAGTAACAGAATCATTCCTGACATAGACCTGTTTGCTCTGTCAGAAACCCGAACACTGCCTAACCTCTGGATGGTTCTCTTTATTGATAACAAACTTGTTTCTTTCTCTGTCACCATGTGGCACAAGAAACCTCATTGATAGGCAATAGCCCAATTGTTTTTCTTCGACTGTGGGTTTTTCTAAAGCATTTAACTACTGATTTTCAGGATTCCAGGAGAAAATGAGGACTGTGTTCAGGATTCTTAAAAGCTTCATCTTAAATGCATGTAAACAAATTACCAGACAGCCTGGTGGCTCTCTGAGAACTCAAAAATTAAACAAAGTCCTTCTCTTAACCCATGCAATATAGCTTAATGCCCACACTTAAAGTTTTATATGACTTTGTTGACATTAGATTCCAATTTTCTACAAAATAATAATTTATCATGAACTATCACCACATTTTCTGCCTGGAAATCCATTCTATATGTTCAGCAGTTTGCTTAAAAGGATATTCCAAATCAGTTTTAGCATTGTACTGGTTTGAACTTGTTTTAATCATAACTTTCGCTTTACTGTTATCTTCCTCTTGAGAATGAATAAAGTATGATCTAATACAGTTTGCACAGGAAGGTGAAAAAAGATAGAACAATTCATTGTTCAAATATTTTATGAAAATCTCCTTGAAATCTGCTTTATTCAATGTTGATTATATTTCACATATGATGTTTGGCTGTTACAACACAAGAACCACCAGGATGACATTTCAGATAGGGAAGACCAATGATTCATAATCACTCACCCATTCCAATTTTTCTTCCTTTCTAATGAAATGTTTCATTAAATCCTTTTCATATCTCAGGAGTGAAATCCCATTTTAAAAATTTCCGTCCAACAACCTATACAAGTATTTAGTTCCAAATGTTGATTTTCCATTTGTTAAAGAAAATATAGTTTGAATTTATGCAGCTTGGTTCTAAAATCTATGAAAAGGTAGACAACCAGGGCAATTTTTAACTTTTAAGTCCCTTAATTCAGAACAAAATGTTAAATTTCAACTACCATAGCGTTCAGAGGAAGAGAAATTACAGTTTGTAATTTCATAATTCAGCTCAGTAAGTTTTAGTATTATAGCCTTTTATTAGACTAACTGTGAGAGCATTCGTTATCTGCTCTGAAGTAAGAGCCCAAGCATGGCCAATGTATTCCAAAAGTGATCTTAAACCATTTACAATTTCAATAATCATTTTCAACTCTTGCTGTATTATGAATTTAAGAGAATTAACTTTAATGTTAGTCCAGTGATGTGATTGTTCTATGGTTGCAACACCACTAAATCTGAATTTCTAATAGGTACAATAATCTCAGTACAGGAACTGGTAAAATGTGTGATTGGGTAACTCTCGGTAACCAGCTTCTCTCTTAATTTGGTGGGATCTAGTTCTGCTACTCCTTCCAAATACTTAACATTGAATTATTTTCAGCCCTTTCTGACTTGCATCCATGAGGTTGTACAGTCTTGTCACTTTTTATTTTTAAAACTAAAGATGAAAATCAAACAGGGACTTGACAAGGTCAGCAAAGTGTGGAACAGTTACATGAATAAAACTGGTCAACTATTTGTATATGATTGATCTTGTGATCGTGAAGAGTGTTTGTAGGAAACAGACAAACTCTGAGGAGAGAAAAATAGAAAATTAGAGGAAAAATAAGTGACTGGAGTGGGAAAGAAAAATTGCTAGAATATATGTGACCCTGTAAGTTATGGGTTTTCAAATGATTTCAAATTTTTAGAGACATAATGTTATGAGGGTGTAAGGGGTACTATATATTTAAGAGAGTTGAAGGACTTAGCAAACACACAGAGTGCTGGAGAATTTACAATGTAACATTTGGCGCAGCAGCTAGCAGTACATGGGTTGCTATGAGACAAAAAACAAATTCAAATTTGGCCAGTTTAAATTATGCCCCAAGATACTAAACTCCAGTCAAGTTTGAATTTGATATTTTAACAATGTTAAAGCGAATGAAACGATACGATGTTTTGGGTTATAAGACCAGGGAAAATTGAACAGTTGGAGTACAAGTGCCAAAGGACCAACAGATATAGGCTACAGTAAGAACTGTCAGAGGGTATGTGTCTGGAGAAGGAGTTTGCACAGAGAAAAAGATTGACACCGACCTGGAGAGCACATTTACAGAGGCAGATACCAAGAGAAGATTCGACAGTTGGCTGGTTTTGAAATTTGAATTTTTCTGTTAATCTTAATCAGGGATCTTATCAGACCAGCATTGTAGGGGGACGGTAAAAGATAGGTTTAGCTGATTGAGTTGTAAATAGTTGTTAATTATTCTCTATTAGACTTAAAAATTAACAACTTTTGTTTTACTCTTAGATAGTGACTTTTGGGTTAATTCTTTGCCTCTCAAATTTTAAAAGATTACAGCACGGGTTAAATCATTCCTGTGTTGCAGGTTTAAATTAGCAGGTGCGTTTACCCTGTGTCGTAACAATTTTAAAAAATTACATTCAACAGCCCCCACTTTGTATATAGATCAGCTTGGTCTATCTGGCCATAAACCTCGTTTATTTCTTTCTTCAGAAATGCATGTAAGCAGGTTACTTGACGTCTGTATGTTACTTTTGTTTCCCCTCTGTTGTCGGCTAAATTAGTTCTTTTGAGCTCCACTTCAAAATGAATTTGAAGTCCTGAGGTTATATTAATTTGAGTTATCTCATTTGCAGGTAATTAACATTTTAGGACTCTTAATTAAATAAATTTTCACCTCCTGTATCTGGCGGAGTTCCATTAAAGAAATGTGACTGACTGGGAACATCATAATTGTATTTATTCATGAATTCTTTATACCCCAGTCTTTTACATTGTTGAAATTGCAGATGTTTTCTTGGAAAAGTGACCTAGCAAGATGCTTCTTTCAGGAAACATCAATTCAGAAGGGTCAGTGATATTTGAGCTAGAAACCAGAAACTATGATTGTTGTATTTAAAACAAAATTGCCCAGTAAAAATCGCTGCTTTCCCACACGCTTGGCCAAAGCAATGCTATTTTCATAAAATACGCTTCATATGCAGGACAAGTGCATGTTAGGTGGGCTTCAGATTGTTGCACCGTCCTGTGGAACCATCGAGGGCCGAAGGCCCTGTACTGCGCTGTAATGTTCTATGTTACTTAACGTGTATATTTACATGACAAACTTGTACCACTGTTCAGAGCAAAGATTTGCAGTATTTCTCTTCTCAAAATTTCAAAGCTTTGAATTCTGACATGAACCTGTGAGAAGCATCACATCTTTGTGCAACTTTGAAGTTTTTGTCTCTATGTGGTGAGGAGTTCTTGCCAACTTAATTTGCATGATGGTAAGGAACTTTGAAAAAGAAAATTCATGTCTGATTTCCACTCCAAACAGTTAGATTGTGCTAGTTATCTACCATTTTGTTCCTATTGAAGCTGTTTCACACTGGTTTGGGATTGTTTTTGTATGCTGCTTTGGAGTGGTTCTTAACAGTCAAGCTGATCACAACAAGGCCTCTCTGCATACATAGTCCCTGTTTTGTGGTGCTGAATTCTGGTGTTCTTGCCTAACCTTAGCAGATGGCCAATAAGGAATAAAATACATCCAATAATTAAACACATCTATACTCTACTTTTGAGACTGTAGAGGAAAGATTAAGTATAAATCCACAGTTGGTATGCGATCCTTTTAGTTATTCATGAACAATGCAATTAATCACATACATTTGGAAGACTAAAACTGTTGGCTCTTTCAGTTAGAAACATATGTGTCAATAGTTATTGCTTTAAAAAAAAACTTGCATTTATATAGCACTTTGTTTAATCTTAGCATGCCCTAGTCACAGTCAACGAAGTACTTAAGAAATGCAGTTGTTGTCATAAATACACATTAAAATCCAGTTTGTACTATGTCCTTTGTAGGATGATAGTTTACCAGGTAATTTGTTTAATGCTGTTTGTGAAGAGCTAAATGTTACCTAGATTCATTGGTTAGCCTAACAAAGAAGAAATAAAGGGAGTTTTGAGGAGAAAACCCTAAAAACTATTGTTACACAAATAGAAGCTTTTCCTCAGCTTCTGTAATACTGACATGCCATTTTATCCTTGTCATCACACACCCACCCCATATTGTCACCAGGAGCTGTACAACTGGATAGGGATGCAGGCTGTGGGACAACAACCAAGACTCGAGCAGTCTTGGTTCTAGAATTTAAGCCACCAACTACTCAGATAATGCAGATAGACAGAAACTATTATATGTGAAGCCTCTCATTTTATTCTGCCAATCTTTACCAGAGGAATTGTGACCTGTTGGTGATGCTGTTGTGGCGCTTTGAAGTTGAGATTAGCTATCTCTGCAGATACAAAGCCAACATTCTTTTTGGTGGAGGAATGCGAATGGTCGGTGAGGAGCTGGGCATTGTGATAAGTGGTCATAGAAGAAGAAAGAATAGGTGACCACTTATCCGTACCTACAAAGTTGTTCAAAGGAATGTTCCTCTAATTAATCTGGATTATGTTCAAGCCCAGATTCTGTAAGTCAAATACGCAGTTGATGGTGGCAATTGCATGCTAATGAGTATGATTGTCCACTTAGGAAATTCTCTGTCACTGGTCATTCCTGAAGAAGGGCCTGTGCCCGAAATGTCGAATCTCCTGTTCCCTGGATGCTGCCTGACCTGCTGTGCTGTTCCAGCAATAAAGTTTCAACATTGGTTCTGTGGATCCTTGTGTGGTTGTTGGGACTACTCCTAGAGCTGCAACTCTGATCACACATTTGCCAAACTGTCTCTGGGAGGTAGAAGTGGTGCATGGCCTATGACCTTGAGATCATTGGCACTCCTTTCCCCGGTTCCTTTTCCGAACTTTTTCTTCCTGAAGAATGTTCCCAAAGAATTGTCTCCCTTCAAACAGGAGCTTCCTCTGAACGAGGATCTCCGATGAGTTGACATCTATGTTACATTTCTTGATGGAAATCTTCAGGGAGACCTTGAAATACTTGCTTTGTTCTCTCGTTTGAGTGCCTTCATTCCTTGAGTTGGACAAAGATGATTTGCTTTGGTAGTCAGAACTCAGGCATCTTGAGCATGTGCCTGGCCCAATGGAGTTGAGTTCGGGTGATTATGGCCTTGATTCTGGTGCTGTTAGCTGCTTCAAAGTTGCTGATGTTAGTACATCTGTCCTCCCAGCTGATGTAGAGAATCAGTTTCAAACAGTGTTGATGATACTCCTGAGGCGGTGTGTATATATAGTCCAAGTTTCAGAGCCTTATAGAAGAAGCTTGATAGCCTTATACACAAGGATCTTGGTATCCGCGCAGATGTCACGGTCATCGAAGTCATTCTTCCTTAGGTGTCTGAAGGCTTTGCTTCCCAATTGGATGTGATGTTGAATCTTCACATCGTTGTCACCCTTAATGAGTGGTAACGTCCCAGGTAAGATGATCTTAACGGAGGGATTGACTAGAACTTGACCTGGGATCAGTTGATAAAGAATTTGAATCTTCTTGAGGTTGAGGGTGAGACCAGCTCTTCTGAGAGAGTTTAGGTGACATTGTCATCAATATGCTAAAGCTTCACAAGTGAGGCCAGTGTCATTTTCTTCAGGAATTTCAACTGATTGAGGGTGAAATGTTTTCAGTCCATCCTGTGGATAATGTCCACACCACTGGAAGCTTGTTCTTTACAAGATAAAGAATAGTGGCAATCAAGATGGTTGAAAGGGTGGGAATGATGACACATGCCTCCTTGACAACTATCCTGACCTGAAGTGTGTTCTCATATTACTGTCAGTGAGGACTATCACCAGCATTTTGCCATGGAGGACATTGATGAATTTTATCGGACAGCCAGCCTTTGGGGTCTTTCATAGAACTTCCTGATGGATAGAGTCAAAAGCCTTCGTCAAATCAATGAAGGCCAGGTGGAGTGGTTGGTGTTGTTCGTGACATTTCTTTTGGAGTTACCAAACTGAAAATCATGTTCCATGGTTTTGTCAGAAGCCCACACTGGCTATCAGGAAGGATTTCCTCAGAGACTGGGAAAAGATACCTCACAAGGCTTTGAGTAATGATCTTACCAGTGATGGAGAGTAGGAAAATCCTTCAGTAGACCCCATGGGCCAGATTGTCTCCTTTCCTGAAGGCGATGGTGATGGTAGCATCTCTGAGATTGACAGAAATTTCTTTTTGTCCCAGATTTTCAGGAACAGTTCATGGATCTACTCCAAGTCTGAAAATCTTAACTGGAATCCCAACTTACTCTGTGGATGTTCTATTTTTCATGTGTCTTAATGGTGTCTTCAACTTCTACCACACTAGCTGGGAGTTCAAAATCATCTTTGGTGGGGAGTTGGGATATTTCAAGAAACATGTCCTTGTGTATGATTGTTTTGCGGTTTAGGAGAACTTTGAAGTGTTCTTTCCATTGATGTTTTCTCTATCTCTTAAAATGGTTCCATTCTTGCTCTGCACCGGTTTGAGGCCAAGAGTGTTGGTCCATGATAGAACTGAAGAAACTATGAGGCCGTTGAGCTTGTCAGTAAGGAGTTGCAGCTCCTTCGCTTTCTCAGTCCATCATTGGTTCTTGATTTCTGTAGTTCTTTGTAACTCCAACTTTGCTTGAAGTTTTTGAGAGGATTTGTAGCTAAAATTCTAGATAAGGTTGTTGACTTGCTCACTGAGCTGGAAGGTAACATCATCAGTGCGTCTCCGGTGAAGTGTTGGTGTTCTGACCCGTTTGTTATTTATTTGTCCTGGTTTGCTGAGGTAGGTGGGGTATCATTTCGACTGGGACAACACATGCATCCTTGGACAAGCCAAACAAAGACACACACACGAGAATTACTAGAAGCATGGCATTCTAACTGGAACGCTATCAACAAACACGTCGAGTTAGACCCCATCTACTACCCCCTGAGAAAAGGAAGTGACTTCACCACAGGAAATGATATTACTAACCCAAAGAAACCCAAACATATAAATAGAAAGCAGGAATTTTCAGCATTGTTTCGCATGAGACCCATTGAAGCTGTTATCTAGTAAGGTAACGAAACGTCTGGAAATGAACCTCCAAGCTCAGCAAGCAAACCTACATTATCGAGGACACCAGAATAGATGGGGACAAGATTATGATTTCCTTCGACGTGACTGCATTGCTTACCTCCATAGACATCTCACTCGCCAAGGAAACATTAGCCTCGCTACTAAACAGACCAGTGATGCAGACACCCTACAACACCAACACCATCAGCAAGGACAGCACCCTCAAAACTACTGGATCTGTGCCTCACAACCCACTCATCTTTAACAGCCAGATATACAGACAAATCAACGGAACACCTGTGGGATCGCCAATATCGGGATTAATAGCGGAAGCTGTAATACAAAGACTAGAACGGACTGCCCTTCCCACTATCGAGCCTAAAGTTTGGATCAGCTATGTGGATGATTTGCCATTACCAAATGTGCTCAACTGGAAGAAACCCATCAACTCCTGGACAACATCCACACCGGTTTAAAATACACCAAGGAAAAAGAGAACAACAACAGACTTTCCTTCCTGGATGTAATGGTCAAACGAAAGGCCAACAGTGAGCTCCAGACCAGCATATACAGGAAGGCCACCCGTACAGTTCAAGTATTCAACGACAACAGCAACCACCCCAACACACACAAATGGAGCAGTGAGCTGTAACACACTGCAGCACCCCGGAGCGTCGATTCTCTGGCTCCTGGGATGCTGCCTAACCTGCTGTGCTTTCCCAGCAACACACACTCAACTCTGTGACATCAAGGGTTGGAACGTAGACATTCATGACTATTGCCTGCTGGTTTTTGGCATGTTGTAGGCAGAGTCATGAGGCTATCATTGATGCCAACAGGGACCTCCAAGACTCAGTTGACAAAGTTGTTCTTTGATAGCACATCCAATTCTGTGTCCTGATTTTTCCTCTCCGAGAAGGTGTAACCACCTCCTCCTCCTACTACTATTATTACTACTATTACTTGTGTTAATGGGTTCAAAATTATAATGTCCTCTGATGAAGAAGTTTGTCCTAAGTTTCCTACTGGATTTATTGGTAACTACCAATCTTATATTTGTGGCCTCCAGCCCTGTTCCAACTTGCAAATGGAAACATTTTTCTGACGTCTACTTTTCAAACCCAAAATTTTGAAGACCTCCATCAGGTCACACATCAGTCTTCTGATTTCCAGAAAAGAGATTATTTTCCCTGATGTACATTATCTCTGTTCTAGCATAATTATAGCAAATCTGGTTTTTTACCTTCTCCAGTGCCTCAAAACTTGCTGCTGTACTGTAGATGTCAAACTATTAACAGGACTCCAACTGATGAAGTTGCAATGTCCACTGACCAACTGGTTGGCATGTGGAAGGGAAACAGAGTAGCATCTTGTAGACTTTACAAATGTCAGTTCATTCATTTGAGAATTAACTGCTGAAGGCCCACAAGCTTGCAAAACTGCTCCTGAAACTTCTAGCCACATTGTGTTTGTGTGTCTTTTGTCTGAAATCATATCTTAAATCAACTCAAAAATTTTCATCTTGGATCAGTGTTTCAGTTTTTCAAAAAATATATCTTGATCATTGATGGGTTCAGATTCTATTTAGAATATGCTGAGAATTAGCATTGTTGAGACATTTAATTTGGTGACTTGAAAAAATGATAAGCTACTTTTTGTGAAAATGAGCTCCAAAATACTGTTCATTTTATTGATACAAATGCATAATTTTTTTCTTAATGTTGCACTTTTTGGTCAGAATAATTAACACAATAATTACATGACAATTACTGAAATGCAATAAAAATATGATTTCTTTGATTAATTGTAATTAAATTATAAACTTATTTTGTTTCCAGCTAATTCTATTGAGGATGATAAGGAACTGTCATTATCAGATGAGGATTCTGAAGAAGATGATTCCATTTTATCTAATGACTGTAAAAAGGTACAGTTTATATTTTCATTCCTTCACTATTGAAAACTAGTTATTGCGTAGGTCCAGGTAAGTTACTATCAGCTGGGGACATCTGTCACAACATAACTTTTGAGCGTTGAATTATGCTTTCTCTTCAAAACAACTTTAGCCATTTTTCTTTTTAGTTTTATTAGTTAATTTTTGTTTTGTTCCCACTCTTGCTGTCTGTTAACACTGCCAATCTCTAGTTCTAGCACTGAGTCACTGTTATATAGTGTGGAGTGGAAACTATCTAATCTTTAGAACCGGGCTGTGCCAGAAGGTGCATCACAATTGATGTGAGTGATTCTGAGCTGAGATGATTAGCTAACTTACCTATTCTTCATTGCTGTCTAATAATATCTACTGAAAAAAAGCACAGATTATTGAATGATGAAATTATTGATGCTGATTGTGATGTCTTCTCTGGAATATTCATCTGATAGCTTATCAAAACTGATCCAGCTCACATGTATAATGGTTAATTGAAATATTGAAGGGTTCTCTTTGCTTACTACTGAACTGTACCGGATAGCGAATCAACAAGGACATTTTGACGGTGGAAGATGAGTCTGAGATATGTTTTATTACCTAAAATAGCTTGTTCAATTTATTGTTTAATGTTTGGGAAAGCAGTGACTATAATGTACACTGGTTATTTAACAGTTAAGTTTTACAGTTAATTTTGAATCCTATAATCAACTGCTGTTTCTCAAAAAAAAAATTTCACCCTGTTGTCAAATCACTCCATGGTCTTGCTGTTGCACCTCTCACCCTTGAGTGGTTTCAACATATCACTGTATATATTGTTGTGCCAAAGTAGAAGCTTATCCCTTGGTGAAGACTGAATGATATAATCAGCTTTGGTCAAAAGTTGTTGCAATTTGGTTGAGACTTGAGAATATATTTCACACCTTAAAGAAGAAAGTACTAAAAGTATATTTTGGTTTATTTCAGGAGATTATGGTTGGGCCTCAGTATCAAGCCCCTATTCCACCATTTATTGGCCGATATAGACAAAATGAGAAAGGTAAGAATAGGAGAAAGAATATAATTTCTTCTTCATTGGTGTTTCCTTTTTCTTAGTCCTCTGGACTTAATGATTGATTCTTCTTTCATATACAGCACTGTTTGAAATATATGCATTTGCATGACCCATAACATAGTTAAAATTTTATCAATTACCATAAAGTTTTAACAAATATATAAATACTTGTATACATTTCTAAACTGTATGCTTCATTTTGTACAATACAACATTCTAGGATAGTAATGAATACCTTTGTACAGTTTGATATTTTAATGTTAATAAGTAATGTGCAGTTTATTGAAAGGCATTTACTTTAGATTAGATTACAGTGTGGAAACAGGCCCTTCGGCCCAACAAGTCCACACCGTAATGAATACCTTTGTACAGTTTGATATTTTAATGTTAATAAGTAATGTGCAGTTTATTGAAAGGCATTTACTCCTGTACTATTGTAGCAGGGCCAAAAGGCTTCAATACTTGGCACTTGCCTTTCTGATATGAATTCAAGCATTAATCAAAATTTATTTTGATTCAATGTAGAGATACTGACCGCTCCTTTTACCATTATCAACTTCCCTAACTGGTAGTTCATGCTAAGTTCAGTAATGCAGAAACTTGACATTTATCTATGTGAAGAGCTGTGTTTTCTTTCCCATGACAGTGCTGTTGCCAACAATGGACTTTGAAAGTGGCAACCATCTTGTCACGGCCTTGTCCCATAGTCTCTAGCCATCTGTAGATGATACTTACCTAGCTGATTGAATTCATATTCCAGTCCTTCACAAATTGTTACAAAGTTCAACTTCCTGCTCTAAGTCCTGTGCTTTTTTTGCAATTTGATTCTTCCCACTCTCCCCTTGTGCCTTATACCTTGCTATTGATATCAAAAGTCTCCTACCTTTTTCTCCAGATGTCTCCACACTCTGCTCATTCTACCTCAATCATCTCCATTACATTTACTGTCATTGCTGGTAATCTGACACAGTTCTGCAGTTGTTCTCTATCTCAAATTGAAACCTAAGTACAGAATTTTGGTCCAAAGCAGTAAAATAAAGAAAACAAAGTTTACAGTCCTTCTTTGTAAAAAGTAGAAAAACAAAGAAACTCAATTAATACTTCAACACCACAGTCCATAAATGCCTAGCCATGCTGGGCTCGCACTCATTGTCTCATTTTTAATTTTCTAATTTTTAGAACTGGGCTGCCGGAAGGTGCATCACAATTGATTTGATTAACTCTGAGCAAAGGTGATCAGTCAGCTTACCTGTTCTTGATGTGGAGGTGCCAGTGTTGGACTGAGGTGGACAAGGTCAGAGGTCACATGACACCAGGTTATAGTGCAACAGGTTTATTTGAAATCACAAACCTTCAGAGCGGTGTCCCTTCATCAGGTGACTTGGTGAAGGAGCAGTGCCCTGAAAGCTTAGGATTTCAAATAAACCTTTTAGACCATAACCTGGCGTTGTGTGGCTTCTGACCTTCTCTATACTTGATTGCTGTCTAGTTATTGTCTACTTGAAAAAAGCACAGCACAGATTATTGAAAGAAGAGATTATTCGCATTGATTGTGATGCATCCTCTGGGTACTCACTTGATAACCTGTCAAAACTGACTGATCAGGTTCACATGTATAATCCTATATTCTCACTTTCAAAAGTCTTTCAAAGTATTGTTCAGCCAATCTTTTGATCACTTCATTTAGTTCAATATACTTGTTCTTCCTTTTCATTCCATATTTTTTCTGCTTCACACTGTAGAGTATTCTGAAAGCCTTTTTCAGTGTGTAAGACTTTTTCCATAAGCATACTTTTGTGAATGACTAAATTTGACTGTTTAGAATTGCTACACCGTCTAGTTTAATGGGTAAATTATTACTTTTCTGCTGAGAATATCTGGTATAGATGTGTGAGTAAAAATAAAACAAAAAAATGATTCAGTATCCAATGATGTATGTCAGTTTTGTGGATCTAGTGCTTTACAAGTTAGTTCAGGTGACCATTCATATAGTTGAATGAGCTAGAGGTTTAACCTCGACCATTATTTTAAAATGGAATGCAATTTATTTACATCTGTACCTTTTTATAAACTGAAATACTGCTCAGTTGAGCTAGTAATAAGATCAAAGAAGCCAAAGCACACATGTTAATCCATTGAGCATACATTTTTTTAATAACCATTAAGTTTAATTTGCCTGAGTTTAATTATTGTAATACCAATAAATGCCAGTTAGTGGTGGCGATAAGCTTATGGATCCCACTATTGTCATTATTTGATATCATGCATTGGTGTTGATTCTAGCTATTATACTCATCTTATTTTGTGTATACCTATCTGGCTACAGCACTGCAAAAAAACACTTACGTAAATTACATTAATGAACATTAGTGCATTATTCAAAATAAGTTGGCATTTGTGGCTGCTTATAACCACTTGCAACACAATAACAACTTCTATTAATGTAACAGTTTTGATCTAATCAGCTGTCTCAAGCCACTTCACAGGGCCATTCTAAAACAAAGTGTGATACTGTGGCACATAAGTTGTTTGAGCAGATGACTTATCTTGGTCAAAGCATGTCTTAAAGGAAATAAAAACGTAAGCTAAGGTGGCAGAAAGTTGTATGGACAAAATTCCAGAGATTAAGGTATGGCCATCAGTAGTAGAGCAATTAAAATCAGGGATGCTGAAGAATCTAGAATTAGAGGAATACAGATACCTCTGGGTTTTATTTGGAGGGTGGATTTAGGTTTCAAATGATTGAGAGCTGTGGAAAAAAATGAAACATCCAGATTTCATCGCAAACTTGAAAATGACTTCTCTGAACATCATGATTTTGTGCTGGATTAAATTAGTCTGTTCTGAGAGACTTGGCTTCTCTCTCCATCCTGTTGCTCTTTTCTTATAATTAAAGACACTTTGACTATCTCGCTCTTTCCCTATGGCAGCTGTGACTGAGACACTTCGGTCCCCTGCTAAATGTGTGACTAGCCACAGTTTATACTGTTTTTAAAGTTTCAGCTTAATTCTGTTCCTGGTCAGAAACTCACTGTCGTCAAAGTACAATACTTCCCAGAGCACCTTTTGATATTTTACCCCCAAATAGCCTTCTGTCTTCATTCGCAACATTTCTCTCCAAACGTGAACAACAGTCATTGGTGCTTCATATTCACTCCATCCTACATAAACTTTGTACCACTAAGGGACCCCTATCTCTCAGTCAGAGCTCCCTCCTATTATTTTTCTTGAATTTAATTTAATTTATTGTCACATGTACCGAGGCACAGTGAAAAGCTTTGTCTTGCGAGCAATACAGGCAGATCACATAGTTAAATAGCGTAGACAGTTAAATAATGGGTAAACAGCAAAAACAAAAACGCTAGTACGGGTGAATGTTAACAGTTTGTCAGTCCATTCAGTATTCTAACAACAGTAGGGTAGAAACTGTTTTGAAACTGTCTGGTGCGTGTGTTCAGGCTTCTGTACCTTCTCCCCAATGGTAGAGGTTGTAGAAAAATATTGCCAGGCTGGGATGGGTCTTTGAGAATGCTGGAGGCCTTTACTTGACAGTGGGCCTGGTAGATGGATTCTACAGATGGGAGGTTGGCCTTTGTGATTGTCTGGGCTGAGTTCACCACTCTCTGTAATTGTCTCCGATCTTGAATGGTACAGTTGCCATACATCCAGACAGAATGCTCTCGATAGTATACCTATAAAAGTTGGCAAGGGTATTCTCCATCATGCTAAATTTTCTCAGCTGCCTGAGGAAGAAGAGACATTGTTGGGCCTTTGTAACCAGTGCATCCACATGAAGAGTCCAAGAAAGCTTGTTGTGGATGACCACTCCCAGGAACTTGACGCTCTCCACTCTTTCCACCTCTGTGCTGTTAATGTGTAGGGGGGGGCATGAGTAACATCCCGCAGAAAGTCAATGATGAGTTCCTTGGTTTTGCTGGCATTGAGAGCTAGGTTGTTCTCAGTGTACGATTCTTCCAGGTCTTTCATCTCCTCTCTGTAGTCTGTTTCATTACCATCTGAGATTCGAATAGGGAGAGAGTGCAGTTGAACACGTGGCTGCAAGGATGGTGTAGGAGGGAGGGCTTCAGGTATTTGGACAATTGGACTGCATTCTGGGGAAGGTAGGACCTGTACAAGCAGGACGGGTTGCACCTGAACCAGAAGGGCACCAATATCCTGGGGGGTAGGTTTGCTAGCTATCTTCGGGGGGGTTTAAACTAATTTGGCAGGGGGATGGGATCCGGACTTGTAGTCCAGCAAGTAGGCTAGCTGTTTGTCAGCATGTCCAAGAATGTAGGGAGGCTGTGAAGAAGGTAGCACAGACAGGGAATACTTGCGGACACAGAGATGGGCTCAAGTGCGTATACTTCAACGGAAGAAGTATCAGAAATAAGGTCGGTGAACTTAAGGCGTGGATAGGTACCTGGGACTACGATGTTGTGGCCATCACGGAAACGTGGATAGAAGAGGGACAAGAATGGTTGTTGGAGGTTCCTGGTTACAGATGTTCCAGTAAGATTAGGGAGGGTGGTAAAAAAGGAGGAGGATGGCGTTGCTAATTAGAAATGGTATAACAGCTGCAGAAAGGCAGTTCGAGGGGGATCTGCCTTTAGAGGTAGTATGGGCTGAAGTCAGAAATAGGAAAGGTGCAGTCACCTTGTTGGGTGTTTACTATAGGCCCCCCAATAGCAGCAGAGATGCGGAGAAACAGATTGGGAAACAGACTTTGGAAAGGTGCAGAAGCCACAGGATAGTAGTCATGAGCGATTTCAACTTCCCAAATATTGATTGGAAGCTCTTTAGATCAAGTAGATTGGACGGGGCGGTGTTTGTGCAGTGTGTCCAGGAAGATTTATAACTCCGTATGTAGATTGTCCGACCAGAGGGGAGGCCATATTGAATTTGGTACTCGGTAATGAACCGGGACAAGTGATGGCTTGTTAGTGGGTGAACATTTTGGTGATGGTGACCACAATTCTGTGACTTTCACCTTGGTTATGCAGAGAGATAGGTGCGTGCAACAGGGTAGGTCTTACAATTGGGGGAAGGGTAATTACGATGCTGTAAGACAGGATCTAAGGAGCA
>NC_057740.1:30587785-30598810 GCF_004010195.1 Chiloscyllium plagiosum
CAGAAACTTTTTCCCCGGGTACAAGAGAGTGTTACAAGGGGACATAAATTTAAGGTGAAGGGTGGAAGGTATAGGGGAGATGTTAGGGGTGGGTTCTTTACCCAGAGAGTGGTGGGGCCATGGAATGCGGTGCCTGTGGGAGTGGTAGAGTCAGAATCTTTGGTGACCTTTAAGCGACAATTGGATAGGTACATGGATGGGTGCTTAAGCTAGGACAAATGTTCGGCACAACATCGTGGGCCGAAGGGCCTGTTCTGTGCTGCTGTATTGTTCTATGTTCTATGTTCGACCAACTATGGTGGTGTCATGAGCGAACTTGTAAACATCTTTAGTCTGGTTACAGGGGAACCTCGGTTATCCAAATACCAATTATCTGAAAATTGGATTATCAGAAGGAGATTTTGAGGTCCCGATTGAAACATTACATCAATCACTGTTTCCAGCAGTGATTGTGTCTTTTGTTTACAGTGATTAAACAGGCACTGTCTCCAAATGACTGATCTCCTGCACTCTCTCTCTCCCCACACTTTCCCTGGAGTTCTACAGAGGGGTGCACCCTAACCCCACCCCACCCCAGGAATAATCTCTCCAACATTCACCTGTACAGGGCAAACATGGAACCTGTCAAAAATTTACAGTAAAAAGTTATGTGTGTATCTGTGTGTGTCTGTGCGCTATTTGGAGACTTACCCCACAAAAGCAGCAGCAGTCTTGTTGTTGGTATGCAGTCCAGATGCCCCGGAGAAGGGCCGGGGTTGGACCGGTTGGGGTTCAGGGTTGGACCAGAGTGGGGTTGGGGGCAGGATCGGACAGGGTTGGGGGCGGGGTCTCGCACGCTTTGTGCTGGGGGGCAGGGGAGGTGTTTGGGGCGGGGTCTCGCGTGCTGTGCGCTGCTGCAGTCTCCTAAATAGGAAGCAGACTTTAAAACTCCGAGCCCCAGAGGAAAGGCATTTAATCGATTTTTGGAATAATTGATTATCCGAACGAAGTAGTGCCCATCCATCATGTTCGGATAATCAAGTTTCCACTGGATTTGGTGACACAATCATGGGTATACAGCGAGCACAGTAAGGGGTTGTGTACGTACCCCCGGGGGACTCCAGTGTTGAGTGTTAGTGAGGCTGAAATATGGTCCCCAATCTTCACTGATTATGGCCTGTGGGTCAGGAAACTTTTCAACCCATGATCCCACCCACCTAGAAGGGCAAGGACAGTAGGCACTTTGGAATACTACCTCTTGCAAGGAGCTCTTCTTTATTAAAATTCAGATAATCCAATGAGCTATCACTACTGCTTCCCTCCCTTCACATTGATTCAGTGAAGCCCCGGCCACCCCAGTCCCAAACTCACTTCATTCTTTCTATAGTTTTCCTCAGTGACTGCTCATATCTTAGTGGTTCAGACTTTTCTGCCCATTTTCCCCAGAACTCCTGATAGCTAATTAGCTATACAGTTTCAGCCTTTTACCAATCAGCTGACTGCTGCTGTGCCTGAATATCCCTCGATCCCAGATCCTATCTCTTTGGCTTTCCTTTCCAGCTGAGTTGATTTACTTCTGATACCAACTCCTTTTTCCTTTGGCCAGACTGTAGTCCAGCCACACTGTTGTCAACAATTGCTTACCTTGCAGCTGCTCACTCTCTTTTCCTAAGACTCCATTTCACACAGCAGCACTCCAGCGATGAATCACTGACACAATTCCAGCTCTCTGGCTGCTGAGCGCAGAATCCCACTGCTCGTGGCTGTCCTTTTCACCAACCATGTGAAGCAAGCTAACGGCACTTTAGCAGCATGTAATCATCTTTTCTGACTGTTTCTCACAAACTGACTGACCCATGAACTGATTTGAGAAACCAGGCCCTGCCCTTGTTCCTAAATAAATCAAATGAAAAACCTTGGATTGCTTTGAGCTTAAATGTTGCAATCTCAACAAACTGACTGCCCCACCGTACTAATGGATGAAAAGAAATGCATTTTATTTTTTAAAATGTATTTTATCGCATAACTGATATTAAAGATTTTCACTGTTCAAGTACTCTGACCTTTGAAGTTGGCGTAACTATCTGTTCTTCTAATCCAAGTCTCTTGAATATTCTCAATGTTAATTGTTCCATTTATGATAGGTACACATTCAACTGCCCAGGACCTATTTCCCTCCCTAAATCTCTCAAATGTCCTTCTCTGCTTTAAGTTGCTCCTTTAAAACCTACCTCTTTGACCATGTATTGTTCCATCAGCCCCAATGTCACTTATATTGCTATGTCAAATTTTGCTTTCTATTGGTCATGTGAAACCTTTTTGCTTTCTTGCTATGTTAAAGGAGGTTTGAATTACAATTTGCTGGTGTTGGTGGTGCTGGAGGAAATTACAGAGATGGGAAGGGGTGAAACTATAACAGAAAATTGAAAACCAGGCTGATAATTATAATATTGGTTTGTTGCTTGATTGTGGTAAGCCAGTGAATGTAGAAGTGATGGGTTTTTTTTGTTCCCCTTTTTAACTTTTGTTTATTTCACATGATTGCTTTTAGACAATTACTTTCCACTCTGTAACAATTTGAGTTTCACTGAAACTGATTCTTAAATTTAGCAGAATTCCTGTATTTCTTTTTGTAAGATATGGTACTACTACTAACTGAAATGCAGAAAATCGCAGTCTTAACCACATTCTTTATTTCTTGGTGCGTGACGTCATGCTGAACTAAGTGTAAACTATGATTTAGAGGTTGTCTGTCAATTTCTATAAAGTCAGTCGATTGTACATTGCTCCTCTTCCTTTTATCCACTGGGTGGTAGCAATTAGTCACTTTTCTTTCCAAAATGTAAATTATATAGCAGGAAAATACCTTCTTCAATGTCTAAAAAATATTTTAATCAACCTCTTCAGAGATGTTATTACACAACTCTGGTGCAAGTAGGACTTGAACCTGGGTCTCCTGCCTCAGAGGCAGGGACACTACTATAATTTTTCTAGTAGTGAGCAATAGTTTATCCAGAAGAGGCTCCAGAGAGAAATGTCATTAAGCTGAATTTAACAACCGGGTTCAAGAAATTAGACTAAAAAAGTTGTGTCCAGAGCCCATATTGTTGGTGGCATAGACTTGGTATTTTTACTGCAGACGGCCTTCTCATTGACTGCCTGAGGGCCTGCTGTCCAATTTGAATACAGCAGGTGGATTGTCTGTGCTGCCAGCCTCATCCTACGACTGTCTACTGTGGAGCCGCACAGAGCCGCCAGGAGAGATAAATCTTGGTGGTATCTTGGCCACAACTCTTGTTAGAGACAAGTGCAAATTAAAACGGAGAATGGCTGATTGGGACAGGCCTACTGTTTGCAGGCAGACTGTTCCAGGGGTGTATCATAGGGACCATGAGGGCTGCTTTTCTTTCTCAGGCCTCTTCTGTGTGACAAAAAAGTCCTGACTGATGGTCCCCGCAGTTTGACCGAGAGAAGCTACTTCCCTGAAGCTACTGGCCTCCCAATGTGGCGGGAATGGGGTCTGCCCTGTTGTTGGCAATTTATCATAAAATGGTCTTTACCTGATCTCTAAGTTATGGAAATTGCCTGTCTTCTTCCCTCTGTGATGCAACCGTTTGATTGACTGAGCAGCCCATCTCCAAGAAATTCCGTGACTGCAGTGTGAGGGCAGGAAACTGCCTGATACAACATCCCACTGTTTTACCCACCCTCTACCTCTGCCAACCCCAACTTCTGGCCCAACAACCAGGTTCCAGTAAAACTCAGCCTGGTGTCTTCACTATCAAGTATAGTGTACAGTATCTTCTAATATTCTGCTACATTTTTAGCTTTGCTGGTGTCCTGCACAGTGGGTGCTGGAAACCATTTCCTAATGTTCTCAATAAAACAAAAACAATTTCTGGAAGCTCACCCAAATCAGCTAGCCATCACAGATAAGAGGGAAACAATTTTTTTAAAAATTCACTTGTGGGATTTGACATTACTGGCTGGATGGTGGTTAAATTGTCTGTTATTGGGAATGGTTGTTGCCAGGCAATTGTATGGCATAATTGTTGCTTTTCACCAGGATATTTTCTTGGTCTTGTTGCATTTGGACATGTGTTGTTTCAGTATCTGAGGAGTCACGAGTGGTGCTGAATATTCTACAGTCCATGTCTTCATTGCTGACCTTATGGGAATGTCATTAATGGAGCAACTGAAGGTGGATAGACCTAGGGCACCAGAGGTGTAACATGTCTGAATTGGTTGATTAGAGAAATATACCCTGAGAAACTCCTGCAGAGATGTCCAGGAGCTGAGATAACGGACTTCTAACGACCATCTTCCTTTTTGCCAGGTGTGACTGCAACCAGCGTTGAGGTTCCCCCCTAATTCCTATTTATTCCAGCTTTTCAAGGGCTCCTTGCTGACACACGTGCTCAAATGTGACCTTAATGTCCAAGGCTATCACCTCTGGAAATTGTATCTTTTGCCCATGTCTGTACCAAAGATGTAATGAGGACAGGAGCTGAGTGGCCATGGCAAAACCTAAACTGGGCTTTAGTAAGCTGATTGTTGTTAAGTAGGAGCTTCTTGTTGCATTGTTGATAACTCTTTCCGTCACTTTACTGATGATCGAGAGTAAACGGATGGCACAGTTAGATTTCACCAACTTTTTGTGTATAGGTCTTACCTGGACAATTTTCCACATTGTTAGTAGATTGCACTTTCAAAGCATTACTGGAGCAGCTACTCGAGGGGTGGTAAGTTCTGGAACGCAAGTCTTCAATATGGTTGCAGGAATGTTGTCAGGGCCCATAACCTTTTGCAGTGTCCCATGCCTTCAGCTGTTTTCTTTACATCAAATGGAATGAATCCAATTACAGTCGTTGAAGATTGGCATTTGTGATGCTGGGGACCACTGGATGAGGCTGAAATAGATAATCCATTTGATACTTTGGGCTGAAGATTGTTGTGAATGTTTCAGCCTTCTCTCCAAGATAACTGGGACAGATAAGCTAATTTCTAAAAGTGCACAGGTGGTTTAACTAATAATGCATTCCAAGTAAGAAGCCAACCATCTCCCATCTCTAAGATGTGATGTCTAAGTTATCGGTAGTTAAAAACATTGATATAGGATTATTATTAACTCACATTGATATCTGCTCTAAACCTGAATTTATAATGAAGGTTTTACTAAATGTAATTTGCTTGAAATGAAATGGGTACTTAATTTACCCCACTGAACAAGTGAAACCTCCCATATCTTTCTCCAATTAACAACAGTGAAAGTCTTAACTGGCTTGTTGACTTCCATTTTATAGATTTCTAAATAAGTTGCAGTTAAAAACACATTTTCATGCTTTACGCTAAAATAACCAGCATGAAGTGTACTGCAACTGTTCATACTACCGTATGAACTCGTGTATACGTTGATCTTGTGTATAATTCAAATCTTGTTTTTTCCATATATCTCATATATAAATCGACCCTACTATATCGCATTAAATCACATTCATTCATTCATTCATACCGGTAACTATTCATCGCTCTTTGTTTACTACATCACATCTCTATTCATTCATTCATAACTCTACTTACCACACTTGGTGTACTACAACATGTTTTGATTCATTCGTTCATTCATTCAGATTGGTAGTAAGTCTATCGGTACTTATCACACTTTGTTCACTATACATCCAAAAGTTAATATTGTTTGAAAAGTGCAGCATGAATTTCAGCCTCTCAAAAGTTGTGCCTGTGTATTAGTCGACCCCCTAATTTCAGCTTTAAAAAACCATCTTCAAAATTCGACCTATACAGGCAACATGCTAATTTTAGTTGAAAGTGATTACTCATTTTATTCAATCATTCATCTTTTGCCTTAGCTCTGGGGAAATGGCAAATTGTGAGAAAAAAAAAGATGTGGGAAAAGTTACTTTATTTTCATTCTTTTGATTATTTTCAAAAAGCTACACAAAATTAAGTGAATTCCCCATTTTATGACTGCATTAAGGCCTGTAAGTTCTACTGCTGCTGCTGAATGTTGTGTAAAACCCACCAGTTGAATGCCAGGCAGTTGATTAGTGCTCTTTAGAAATAGATTATCCTTCCTCACTTGTGAAGTATAAATGTTCCCTGTAGAGAATCATCAAGTGTGCTTTTGTTTTGTTGATCTGCTCATACAATATCAGGGCATAAGTAGACCATTAGGCCACTCAAACCTGGTCCTTTATTCAACAAGGTCATGACTGATCTGCTTGTGGTTCAAATTCCACATTCCCAAACTATACTCTGTATCCTTTGATAATGTTGTTTAACAAGAACCTATCCACTTCCATCTTAAAAATACTAAATTTATGGTAACAACTGGTCTTTTCAAAGCAATATTTTTCCATGGTGCAGTTGTAAAATCATCATATTCAACAATAAAGCGAGGTCACAACAAACAAAATCTGACCCCACCACCACCACCTTCTGAGTCAAGGATCATCTGGATATTGTTCATGTTAGTTCCTGGATGTACTGAATTTGTAGAATGTTTCTTTCAAATGTTTCACTAAATTAACAATCCGTTTTTACTGGAGAATTATGTAGACAGTTGTTTCTGCTATAGTGCAGTACTTCCATTCTCATGCGACTACGAGTTATAAGAAAATCGAGTAATAGTAGCACCATTTAAAGTAATTAGGCTGGAATCACGGTATAACCAATACACACTTTGAAAGTTCGCACTTTAGAAAAAATGTTCCCAATTCGTTAATCGTGTTATAGCGAATTCACATTAACTGAACACACATTATAGCAGGATGACCTGTACTGCTGGAATTAAAGCACGTCAGATACTCACTCAGTTGCTTGTCTCCATTGCTTGCTGCATGACTCATACTTAACTGGAGAAGCGTTAGTGCCCTGAGCTTTGTTGGAAACAGTGGGCCAAATCTTTCAGTCCCCTGCTCAATGGAAATCATATGTACAACTGAAGGTGTAATTTGGGACTCTGGAAGCCCTGACCCATGGACCTGTATGGATATTTCCCAGGAAGTTTAAACTACCAATGAGCAGTTCCTGGGTATACACCCTGAAGGCCTTTGACTCTGAGTTAAAATTGGACACTGCACAATTCCACGGTACTTATCTTGTATAGTTGCTCAGGATTAGGTTATTAAAAGAAATAGCGACTCATATAGTGAACATGCTGTTAGCAATCTTCCAAGAATCCTTAAATTTTAGAAAAGTCCCAAAGGTTTGGAAAACTGTCAATGTAACTCCCTCGTTCAAAAGAGAGGGGAGATGAAAAATGGATAACTTTACGCCAGTTAGCTTAACATCTGACATGGACAATGTTAGAGTTTATTGTAAAGGATGTATTGCATTCAGAAATACACAATATAATCACGGAGTCAGCATGGCTTCATGAAGGAAAAATCTTGAAGGCAAATTATTTTTAGAAATCCTTGAGGAGGTATCAAGGAGGATAGGCAAATGTGAACTAGTAAATGGAATGTATCTAGAGTTTCAAAAGACATCCAATACCTTACCACACAAGGGTATTTAAGAAAATAAGAACCACTGGTATTAAGAATAGTAAATTAGTATGGATGAGTACTGGCACACCAGTAGAAGACAATTTGGATAAAAGGAACATTTTTAGTTTGGCAACGTGTAACTAGTGGAGTGCCACAGGCATCAGTGCTGGAGCCACAGTTAATATGTCAGTGACTTACATGAAGGAAATGAATGCCAAAAGACAAAAAGAAGTGTGAAGGCAAATAGTGAGAATGATGCAAATAGTCTACAGAGTTATGCGATTGGGCAAAAGCTTGGCAAATCGAATATAATATAAAATGTGAGGTTATGCACTTTGGTTTGATGAAGAGAAGAACAGAATATTATTTAAATAGAAATTGCAAAAATCTGCAGCACAGAGGGCTTCGGGTTTCCTCATGCCTGAATCACACAGATTCAGCATTCACGCTCAACAGGTAGTAGGAAAGGCAAATGGGCCTTTCGGGAAGTCTTGCTAAAAATATACAAGGTATAGTCAGACCACGCCTAGAATGCTGTGAACAGTTTTGGTCCCCTTATCTAAAGAAAGGTTATATTGGTACTGGGAGGCATTCCAGAGAAGGTTTACTCGGTTAATTCCAGGTATGGAGTAATTTTACTTATGAGGAGAGGTTGAGCAACTTGGACTTGTATTCATTGAAATCTAGAAGAATGAGGTGGAGTCCTTATTGAAATATATATGCTTCTAGGAGGGGCTTGACAAGAGTAAGTGCACAGAAACTGTTTGCACTGCTGGAGGAGTCTAGAACCAGAGAGCATCATTTCAGAGAAAGCCCTTTTAAGACAGATGAGGGGGAATTTCTTGTCTGAGGCTGATAATCGGCCTTTAGCATTCTTTATCATAGAAGGCTGAAGAGGTTGGGTTATTAAGAATACTCGAGGCTGAAACAGGTACATTCTTTGTCAGTCGGGGAATCCAGGATCATGGGGAAATAGTAGAAAAGTGTAGTTGAGGATTTTCAGATCAGCTATGATTTCATTGAATGGCAGAGCAGACTTAGTGGGTTGAATGGCCTACTTCTGTTCCTATATCTTATGCTATTAGGGCAACTTAAGCTAATATCTGGATTACACAGTCAACCCTCTAATCACCTCCCCTCCCTCACCTCCAACTTCCATTCTGACGTAGCCCAATTAAACCACCACACAGGCCTGACTATGGCTTGCAGCCTGTACTGATCACTCACCCACTAACCTACATTGGTAAAAACAATGACTGCAGATGCTGGAAACCAGATTTTGGATTAGTGGTGCTGGAAGAGCACAGCAGTTCAGGCAGCATCCGAGGAGCAGCAAAATCAACGTTTCGGGCAAAATCCCTTCATCAGGAATAAAGGCAGAGAGCCTAAAGCGTGGAGAGATAAGCTAGAGGAGGATGGGGATGGGGAGAAAGTAGCATGGAGTACAATAGGTGAGTGGGGGAGGGGATGAAGGTGATAGGTCAGGGAGGAGGGTGGAGTAGATAGGTGGACAAGAAGATAGGCAGGTAGGACAAGTCATGGGTACAGTGCTGAGCTGGAAGTTTGGAACTGGGGTGAGGTGGAAGGGAAATGAGGTAACTGGTGAAGTCCACATTGATGCCCTGGGGTTGAAGTGTTCCGAGGCGGAAGATGAGGCGTTCTTCCTCCAGGCGTCTGGTGGTGAGGGAGCAGCGGTGAAGGAGGCCCAGGACCTCCATGTCCTCGGCAGAGTGGAGGGGGAGTTGAAATGTTGGGCCACAGGGCGGTGTGGTTGATTGGTGCGGGTGTCCCGGAGATGTTTCCTAAAGCGCTCTGCTAGGAGGCGTCCAGTCTCCCCAATGTAGAGGAGACCGCATCGGGAGCAACGGATACAATAAATGATAGTAGTGGATGTGCAGGTAAAACTTTGATGGATGTGGAAAGCTCCTTTGGGGCCTTGGATAGAGATGAGGGAGGAGGTGTGGGCGCAGGTTTTACAGTCCCTGCGGTGGCAGGGGAAAGTGCCAGGATGGGAGGGTGGGTCGTAGGGAGGCGTGGACCTGACCAGGTAGTGATTTGGTTTATGCGAAGGTTGGTAGGGTGGAAGGTGAGCACTAGGGGCGTTCTGTCCTTGTTACGGTTGGAGGGGTGGGGTCTGAGGGCGGAGGTGCGGGGATGTGGACAAGATGCGTTGCAGGGCATCTTTAACCATGTGGGTAGGGAAATTGCGGTCTCTAAAGAAGGAGGCCATCTGGTGTGTTCTGTGGTGGAACTGGTCCTCCTGGGAGCAGATACGGTGGAGGCGGAGGAATTGGGAATACGGGATGGCATTTTTGCAGGAGGTAGGGTGGGAAGAGGTGTAATCCAGGTAGCTGTGGGAGTCGGTGGGTTTGTAAAAAATGTCGGTGTCAAGTCTGTCGTCATTAATGGAGATGGAGAGGTCCAGGAAGGGGAGGGAGGTGTCAGAGATGGTCCAGGTAAATTTAAGGTCAGGGTGGAATGTGTTGGTGAAGTACCACTAATCCACTAACCTACATATTCTATTCTACCCACTTTGCCATTATTCAACATAATGGCAGTTTATGCTGTAAAAAGGGGGGACTTCTTGTCTTCCTTAAGCACTGGAATGTTCTCATAAGATCCTGCATGGGCTGCTATGCATTTGGGGAACCTTTCAATTCAATGGCAATCTGTTCAAGATTGTCATTGCTTCGACAATACCCGAACATAATTCCAGTTGTGAACCCTGCAGAGTCAAGACTCTTGAATTAACTGAAGTGGGTTGGAGCAAGAAATCTTACCAGTCAGGTTTTTCTGTGACAGGGAATCTTGAGACATGTTCCATTTGTTCAACTTACTCCTATAACCACAGAGTTGCTCAAATTCAAAGTAGACACATCACAGTGAGGTAACCAGAGCATTTAGAACATAGAACAGTACAGCACAGAACAGGCCCTTCAGCCCACGATGTTGTGCCAACCACTGATCCTCATGTATGAACCCTCAAATTTCTGTGACCATGTGCATGTCGAGGAGTCTCTTAACTGTCCCCAATGACCCTGCCTCCACAACTGCTGCTGGCAATGCATTCCATGCTCTCACAACTCTCTGTGTAAAGAACCTGCCTCTGACATCCCCTCTATACTTTCCTCCAACCAGCTTAAAACTATGACCCCTCGTGTTAGTCATTTCTGCCCTGGGAAATAGTCTCTGGCTATCGACTCTATCTATGCCTCTCATTATCTTGTATACCTCAATTAGGTCCCCTCTTCTCCTCCTTTTCTCCAATGAAAAAAGTCTGAGCTCCGTCAACCTCTCCTCATAAGATAAGCCCTCCAGTCAAGGCAGCATCCTGGTAAACCTCCTCTGACCCTGCTCCAAAGCATCCACATTTTTCTTATAATAGGGCGACCAGAACTGGACGCAGTATTCCAAGTGTGGTCTAACCAAAGTTTTATAGAGCTGCAACAAGATCTCACGACTCTTAAACTCAATACCCCTGTTAATGAAAGCCAAAACACCATATGCTTTCTTAACAACCCTGTCCACTTGGGTGGCC
>NC_057740.1:30598825-30634328 GCF_004010195.1 Chiloscyllium plagiosum
TACTGTCAACGACACCTCCAACCTTTGTGTCATCTGCAAACTTGCTGACCCATCCTTCAATCCCCTCATCCAAGTCATTAATAAAAATTACAAACAATAGAAGCCCAAGGACAGAGCCCTGTGGAACACCACTCACCACAGACTTCCAGGCAGAATATTTTCCTTCTATTACCACTCACTTGTCTTCTGTTGGCCAACCAATTCTGTATCCAGACAGCTATGTTCCCCTGAATCCCATTCCTCCTGACCTTCTGAATGAGCCTACCATGGGGAACCTTAGAGCCTGAATGAAGAGGGAAACCAGCTAAATGAATCATGAATCGGTCAGACTGAAGGATTGTGGAAATAAATGGCAAAGCAAGTATTAATTAGCGGAATTAGTTTGGATCTCAACATTGGTGTAGAAAAGAAGGGAAAGAAAGTAGGTTGAGAAGGAAAGAGTGAAAAGAGACAAGAAATGTCAGTTCTTTTTTAAAATTGCACATCTTGCAGTTGCTTACACATAAAGAAATGAGACTCCATATTTCATTTTCAGTGCCAGACATGTTGATTGATACTAATGAACATTCACACCTTAAGCAGTTGAAATTATGAGACTTAACATTTTGTGGGGAGTTTATTTCATACCCACCATGCATATGCATCAACTTCCTGACATTTAATGTCTATCAGTGGTAGGGTGAGCAGTGCCATGTCAACAGCAGCATTTGGATTTTGACATTGGCATTTTTTCTTTGCCTGACGTTGTGCCATGTATGCGTAAATAATAGAGACACTATTAGCCTCACTTTTATGTCGACATGTAATCCAGCCTGTATAATCCAAACCATTAATTGGTTTCTAAAGCATTATACAATTGCAGCACATGGTGGTTTTTTTTTTTAATTTTAGCATTGGACCATCTAATTTAGTGTCTCTTTATGGATGAGGTATTAAGTAGAAGTTTTTTATCTGTCTGTTTGAGTGTACATAAACAATCTCGTGACATATATCGAAGAAACATGGTGGATTCCTTCCAGTATTTTGCCCAATATTTATTATTAAACCAAGGTCACTTAAAATGATTGACTGGTTATTTGTCACATTGGGGCCTGCTATGCTAGAAAGTATTGCTGAAAACATGGTGGAAGAAAATTCATTTGGGACTTTCTAAAAACAGTTGGACAGTTGTTTGAGGAGGAAGAAATTTCAGGCAATGGGGAAAAGACCAGTGATTAGAATGGCTTGGAATCAACAGGCTGAATAGCCTCCTTCTGAACTATAACTTTCCTATGATTCTATGAATTCAGCAACCTTGTTTGCCTGCAACAGTGGTACACTACCTGTAAAGTACTTTGAAATTTATTGAAGATATGAAAAGCATTTTAAATCTGCATGTCCTCTCTGTTAAGTCTTTATTTTAAATTATCAACATCTGATGCATTTTATTTAATGATGTGCTTGCTGCTCTTCAGTTAGACTACTGATAATGTTGATTCAGTATTGAAAGATTCTTATGTTCTGTATTTTGATTGTCTTTACCTCTGCTATTTTTCCATACTTCTAGTTTATGATAACGAGGATCAGTTGCTTTGGGATCCCTATGTTCTTCCAGAAAGACAAGTTGAAGAGTTTCTATATAAAGCAGTAAAGAGAGCAAGAGATGACAAAACGAATGAGAGCTTACCTGAAGGAATACTCATTAAGGATAGCGAACAGGTGACAAGTTAATCTGTACAAATTAATTTCAGTGGAAGTCTGAATTTACTTCACCTAATACTTTTGCATGAACAATCGATAGGTTTTATGCAGATCTAATAATTTAAAATCAACTTATGATTGCTGATTACACTACCAAATGAATCTCACAATACATTTCATGTTGTGACCAATTCAGAGGTAATACATTGCCAGAAAGTTCTTATTTACCGTTGGACATGCTCTTATGTTCCATTTGATGTGTGAGGAGGAAAGACTGCAAAACAACTCATCCGTAGCTTAGCAACACAGTTTTCAAAATCTATGTATAAGAGAAGGACATGGGAGTGTCATGGATAAAGTTAGCACTCTTAAAAGGACATTTTCATTCAAGTGATCATTTCATCTGTGACCATTAAGCTTCCACTAAATTCAAACTGTTGACAGGATAAGAAGGTATTTGTTCAAACTAGCACCAGGTACATTTTTGACAAGTATCATCAAGAAGTTGTTCAACCAGAATGATTGATACACGAAATATACAACTGGATATAATGCTACATCAAAATTGACAGTGCACAGAGTCACTCTGATCTTTCTAGATATTAATTGATATTTTTAAAAATTAGCTGGCCTTTCTCATCCTTATTTACTTTGAGTATACATTGATTTTTAACAAGAAGCTGAAAATCCTGGTAATTTGCCAAAAAAAAACAAGTTTCTGGAAACACAGTTGGTCAGGTCTTTGTGTGGAGGAAACAGACATGATCCTGTTTCAATATGAAGCCGTTACTATCTGAGAGAACAATTATTTATATTAAAGTGAACACCTGAATTGCCAGCTGTTCCTGGTTTCTCTGTTCTTGTTGCAGATTCTGTGTATCCTCATTTTCTAGGTTTCTTTTTGTTTTGAAATTTTTAAACAGCTTAATGTTTTAAGACACTAGTTTCAATGATAATTTAGTTTGCACTTTTTTTATCTATAGAGCATAAGATTTCAATTTCTTTATTTTACAATCCCTGTTTAAATCCATAGGCCTTGTACGAACTTGTAAAATGTAACTTCAATGCAGAGGAAGCCCTGAGAAGACTAAGGTTTAATGTCAAAGTCGTGCAAGGTAGGGAACCTCTTTTTAAATATCTTTCTACCTCTATTCAACAAGTTATTTAATTTAGGGTGAGGCCTCCTCTCTCTCCTCAGTGCATCTCATGTGACCCAATCTCTTTTGTGATAACTGTTTTAGAGATTTGAGGATGGATTTACTTATACTCACCTTCCGCTGTTTCTTGCATTCTTTAATTATAATGAAAAGACTTTTTGAAATTTCCTTTTATTCATTTCTAACTTGATGTAGTCTAACAAGATGTGAGGAAGTAAGTTGTTTGTGTTGCAAATTATTACTCTGCTACTAATTGTGATATAAGCTAACATTTGGAGCCTAGAAATTGTTTTATCGTTGTCCGAAAGTATCACATCACTCTGTATTGTAGTGATACCATGCCATTGTTTTGCACTTGCAGATGAACTGTGTGCCTGGAGTGAAGAGGAATGCAGAAATTTTGAACATGGACTTCGGGTTCATGGCAAAAATTTCCATCTCATACAAGCAAATAAGGTAAAATGATATAAAGGCACAACGTAGCTGAAGCTGGAAATCTGAATTTAAAAACAAAAAAGGCGGTAGTTCTGTCAGCTGCTGTGATGAGAAGTAGAGTTAATTTTTTTCATCTGTCAAGGCACTTCAAACTGAAAAACTAACTCACTTCTCTTTACAGATACAGTCTGACTTGTTAACTATTTCTGTTGAGTATTTTTTGGCTTTAGTATGGCTAAAATAGAATGTCTTTTTCAATTAAATCCATAAATAGGAAATATGTTTTGTACTGCCTAACTTCCCAGGGTGTTGTACATAGGAAATCAAAACCAAATTTAGTCTTCAGGTAAAGCTTAGATAAGTAGTGGGGAATAATCAAACTAGGGAGTGCCGATGTAATGTACTCCTTTATGTAAAATCATGTAATACATTATAATGTGAACACAAGCAGTTAATAGCGAAAGAGTAGTCAGGATACAGCAGTTGATGCAAGAGTTTTATTGTATTAACCTGCTACATTGCTTTTCCAGCCACTAAGCTTTACACATGTTGGCATTATTTCAAGTTTTTCTTTTGAACTCTTGTCTGTTTATCATTTGAGCTTTGCACAATCACAGATCCACCACTTGACAGGAAAAATGATTTGGCTTCCAGCTAATGTGTTGCAGCAACTTGGCTATTCGTGGAAATTCTGCAATGTGGGGATTGATATTGTCGGAAATTACCTGTTCATGTTTAGCTAATGAATACAGAGATGAAAAAATTGAGATCTTGGTCTTTTTCAACTTTGTTGCAGTTTTATTGATCAGTTCAAATGTTAAGTATGCTTATTTGTTACTTTTGAAGGAGTGAAGCGCCCAGAGCATCATTTTGTATTTGATTAGACCATAAGCTACAGGAGTGGAAATTTAAGCCTTTCAGCCCATCCAGTCTTCTCCAGCATTCAATCATGGCTAATAGGTTTCTCAACCTCATTCTTACACTTTCTCCCCATAACCTTTGATCCCCTTGATATTCAAGAACCTATCTTTCTCATTCTTAAATATATGCAATGACATGGCCTCCACAGCCCCTGTGGCATTAAATCCATAGATTCACCACTCTCTGGCTGAAGACTTTTCTCCTTATCCCTTCTAAAACGTCTTCCCTTTATTCTAAGGCTGTGCCCTTGGCTCCTAGCCTCTCCCACCAATGGAAACATTTTCCCAACATCTACTCTGTCGAGGCCATTGAGTATTCTGTATATTTAAATTAGATCCCCCCCATATCCTTGTAAACTCCCATCGAGTTTAGACTGAGTCCTCAAACATTCCTCGTATGTTAAGCTTTTCATTCCTGGGACCATTCTCATGAACCTTCTCAAAACACACTGCAGGGACAGTGCATCCTTCTTGAGAAATGGGACCCAAAACCGCGCACAGTACACCAAATGTGATCTGACCAGAGCCTTGTATAGCCTCCGAAGTACATCTCAGCTTTTATATTCAAATCCTTTCAAAATAAATGCCATTATTGCATTTGCCTTCGTAACTATTGACCCAATCTGCAAGTTTTCCTTGAGACAATTCTGTACTAGAACTTTCAAGTCTCTTTGCATGTCAGACTTCTGAATTTCCTCCCCATTTAGAAAATAGTCCATGCTTCTATTCTTCCCACTGAAGTGCATGGCCTTGCACTTTGTCATGTTGTATTCCATTTGCAGTTTCTTTACCCACTCTTCTAACCTGTCCAAATCCTTCTGCAGCCTCCCCACCTCCTCAGTGCTGCCTGTCCCTCTACCTATCCTGGTATCATCTGCAAACGTAGCCCAATGCTCTCAGTTCCTTCATCTAGATTGTTAATGTATAAGGGGAAAGGCTGTGGTCCCAAAATTGAGCCTTGCAGAATGCCACTTGTCACAGGCTGCCACCCTGAGAAGGACCCTTTTATTCCCATCTTTGCTTTTGCCAGACAGCCAAGCTTCTATCCATAATAGCACCTTGCCTCTAATATCATGGGCCCTTATCTTACTCTGTTGCCTCCTACACGGCACCTTGTCAAAGGCCTTCTTGAAATCCAGGTAGATAACATCTATTTGGCTGGCCTTGGTCTAACCTGCTTGTTACTTCCTCAAAAGAATTCTAGCAGATTTGTCAGGCATGACCTATCCTTGATGAAACCATGCTGACTTTGCCCTATTTAGCCATACACTTCTAAGTATTCGGAAATGTCATCCTTCAGAATAGATTCCAGGGTCTTACCCATGACCAAGGTTAAGCTAGATTGTAGCTTTTGGTGTTGTTAATTTGGCTCTGGACTTTAAAGATCAAAGTTAGGGCTCTTGTGGTACAGAGATAATGTCCCAGAAGACCTGGGTTCAACATCCCCTGCTTCAGAGGTTTGGAATAACATCACTGAAAAGGTTGATTAGATAATATAAAATCTCAGGCTCTGCTGCAGTAGTCATGTCCCTCCATCTGAACGAAAGACCCAGGTTTGACTCCAACTTGCTCCAGAGCTTTGGCATCATATTTCTGAACGCATTGATTAGGAAAATCTAAAGATCTGTGTTACATAAAGACAGTGATTTTGTGCTGTGAAGCAATGTAATAATTCCCTCAATCATTTGACTTTGTTCAGATATGTAAACACTCCGTTGTGAAATAACACTATTAGCATGTTGCAGAATTGGATATGTTATTAGTTGTCAAGGAGCTGACTGAAATAAGGAGATCAGAAATAAGAGCTGGAATGGACTTGACAGTCCTTCCCGCCTGCTCCATCATTCACTGAGGTCATGGTTGATCAGGTCTAAGCCTCATCTCTACTTCCAGGCCTTTTCCCTTACAACAAATACACAGCTTTTTGAAAAGTAGGAGAGTCCACCTCCACTTTGTGTCAGTTCAATGACATAGCCTCCATAGTCTCTGAAATATAAATATCTAAAGGTTCATGAACATTTGAAAGAAGATAACCCATTTATCTTCAATTGATGACTCCTTACTTAAATTATGGCTCCTGGTTGTAGACTCCCTTACTATTACCAATCCTCTTAGAATTGCATCTCATTGTTCTAAATTGCAATAATTATAGGACCAACCATTCTCATATCACCTCCTATCCCATGTGTTGATTTAGTGAACAATTTTTGAACTGCCTTCAATGCAATTACATGCCTCCTAAATAGAGACAGAAAATGACTGTCATAGTCTAGGTGTGATCAAAATAATACCTAGTATAGTTCAAGCAGGACTTCCAGTTTTTATACTGTGTCTCATGCAAAATAAAGACCACATCCTTCAATTTGCCTTCCTGACTTTTTAATTGTATCTGCAAGCTTTTATCTCATCCACAAGGGCACCCAGATCCCTTCGTATCTAGCATTCTGTAGTCTGTTTAATTATAGGTAGTGTAAGTAAATAACATAACAACACTATTTGCAGGATGCACATGACGCAACCTCTCAGCAATACTGTCCAGATGGGCAGTAGAAAATGAATAACTTATACTAAGAAGTTAGTTTAAAAATAAGAAGAACTTTGCACAATCATAAAATTGTATTAGAAAATTAGTCAAAGGGAAAATAAATCTTCTTGCAGAGACTGAGAACACAGCTGAGGTACCGAATGAATGCTGTCTTCACTAGTGGAGGGGATGGTGCTAATATAGCAGTGAAGGAGAAGTATTAGGAGTCTTATAAAGTGGTAAACGAGGTATACATAAAAGGCTGGTAGTCTGGAAATGTATGAAAGGGGCAGTGACAGTATAGATGCAAAATAAGTTTAGGGATAGAAGCAAAGAGAAGTGGTGAGTTTTATTTTATTTCACACAAACATGGTATATACCTTGATGTTACTTAGATATTGAGATCATTGCCCTTTTAAATATTTATTAATTACCTGATCTTGATATGAATTTGAGTTTTCAAATGACATGAAACCCATGTTTGTAATAAACAGAGCAGAATTGTTGCACATGAGGACACTTCAAGATCAGGGCAGACACCTGCCTCATGAAATTTAAATCCACAGAGTGTGAAGTGATAAATTTTGATTTGAAGAACTGCGAGAACCAATACAAAACTAATTGTTGTAAACCGTTTTATAGAGGGTATAGGAACAGAGAACTGTGTTTCATGTACACATACTTCTGAGGTTGGTTGGGTAAGTTCAAAAGACTTTTATGAAAGGTATGTAGACCTTACAAACTGTATGCAATAATGCAGTTATGATAAACCTTTACAAAACATTAGTTAGGTGTCAACTGAACAACACTGTTGAAATGTGTGTCAGGGCTTTAGAAAAATTTCAAGAGAGATTTACCAAAGTATGTCAGAAAATTAAGAGATTTAATAATGTTTAAAATTTCAAATGGCTTTGGTAGAGAAACTCTTTCCAGTATTAGATGGCTCAGTAGCCATGTTTCTGCCAATTTCCCATTGCTGTTCACAGTTCATTTGTTCCTTTTAAGAATATTGTGAGTCAACAATTGTGCAAATCTTAAAGGAAAATCTTCCTGGGCATTACCTGTTCATTCTCAGCATGGTATGTTTGGCAAGGTACTGCATCAGAGTGGCATACATCTGAACAATTTATAAGAAATGTTGGTCATAAACTGAGGGCACAGATTTAAGGTGATTAGCAAGAGAACAGTTTGAGACAAGGAAATTCTTTTTGCATAGCAAGTAAGTGTGGTCTGAAATTGACTATCTGAAAAAGATTGTAACAATTGCTTCAGCAGTAACGTTCAAAAGCAGTTTGGATATATAATTGAGGAAAATTGTTTCCAGGTATGATAGATCCAATAATAGAAACATTAGTTCTAAGTTCTTTGTTCAATATTACTAATTACAAAATGTGTACTTAATAAGTTGATGTATTAAACTAAATCCTATTGATAATTGATGCCAATTTAAAATTGTCAGTACAGTGAGTGAATCATAATTTTACTTCACAATATCCAGCATTCTTGAATCTTTCCAGGTAAGAACGCGTTCCGTTGGTGAGTGCGTTGCATATTATTACATGTGGAAGAAATCCGAGCGTTATGACTATTTTGCTCAGCAAACAAAATTTGGGAAGAAGAAGTACAGTCTTCACCCAGGTGTCCTGTAAGTATTGTTTTAGATGTTTAATCTATGGGATTTTCGTTTGTGGTAAGATCAACATGTCTATTATTTGATAATGTGTGGATGTCAGGAGATTTAATTCTTATTTTTCTGAACTCAGTGTTTTGATCTTGTTTATATGCTTTTTTTTCTTCTCTCTTCAGTGACCATAGAAAATAAATTTGGGGCTGTTACTGGAATGAGTGTTTGCATTATAGACTTTTTCTTTGCACCAAAGCTGTTAGTTGAGGACAATACTGAACTTCATGAAATTGAAACTCTTTAGAGGATTTCATGATTCGTGGTAATTGGTAGAGGGTGGATTTCAACCTCAGATGTTACTTATGTAAAACTTCACCACCTACTTTTTGACTGAAAATTTAGACTTGACTTTTGTACCAGATCTTACAGTATTACGTAAGTTCTACTGAAGGTTCCTGATGTAAAAGTAATGAATTTACATTTGTGTCAAATGCCAGAAATTCCATAATGTTTGGCACTGATCCCAGTGATTTGATTTTAGGCACTAGGTTAGATGAGCTTGGACTGTTGGGAAAAGGAGAGTGATACCATGCAGACTAAATGTGAATTGAGTTGTCAGTCTTAGTATGAAATGAGGAATAACTCAAGGTCATTAGTGTAGGATTAAGCTATGTGCCTGAATGACAGACACCTAACTGGAATCTAATACTGGAATTTAATAAAATAACCACGCGTAACTTTTTTATCAGAGATCTGAGAGAAAGAAAGCTTTTGTTTAACAGGTCTTCTACAGTTACGAATTTTCCAGTAGAGATTTTTGTACAGTATTTAAAGTATTTATGAAGTAAATAACAAACATTGCAATAATAATGTTTGTTTGTCTTTTGGAAGCTATTCGCTATACTGTAATTCAGATCTGTAATTTCCAGTATTGACTGTGGTACTTATGTACACTGTATTAATTTCCTGTGATCCAGAATGATTAGAATGCTTATGGAAGACCTGATTTGCATTTTGTTTTTAACCAGGGAGATATAATGGTGTGCTATTGGAAGCCACTCTCTTATTAGAGAGCCATCCTGCCAACTGAGCTAAACCGACCCCCTTTGGGTTGCTATTGTGGTGTGTTAACAGCATAAAATATAATAAAGTAAAAATAGCAGTATTTGCAGATTGTTTACTGGGCTAGACCTGTCACCAAATTTAAAATGTTTCCAGGAAAAATTGATAATGCGCAATGTATATATTGTACAGTATACAATAAACTGCTAATACACAGTCATAACTATAACAGTACAACGCTCAAAGAAGAGTGTCTACATGGGTTTTTATACACCAACCTACCTTGCTCTTCCCCACCAGGTAAAGGGCTCACACTCATCCATCCACCCACAGGTACACATAAGTATCCACACACAGACACGTGCAGCAACTGTGCGTGTGTGGATTTGTGGATCTACTGTCATATTTTGTCATGGCTGAATTTTGAAGGGAACACTTGTATAACTTTTTCCAAAAGGAAGATAAACTAATGAGTGACAGTAAGACCCCAAAGTTGCATGAGCACCTGCCATGCGAGCCAAATGAATGGAAGACGACATGTCTATAAGTTGTTCATGATCATTGTATATATGTCTCCTTGCTACACTTTGGCTCATTAATTGTGCTATCACGTGGCCTCATTTTAATGTATGTAAACTGTTAGAACTATTAAAGGCTGTATTTTTATGATTTGTATCATTTTAAAACTTACAAGTAAAGGGCAGATTTTCCTCTTTTAGTGGATAAAATTACTTGTTAGAGTGGAAAACAAGGTGAGACTGAGAGAGGAATATCTGGCTTTTGGTTTATTTGAGGTCATATTGAAAAGCAATGAAATTAACATTTACAAATTATGACATAATCTCCACATTTATTTATCATCTTGCATAAATTTTGTCTTTTCAGTTCCTTTCTGGATTGAAAGTTTGTTTTATTTAAGTAATACTAACTTTTTTTTTCTAATTTTGTAAGAGACTACATGGACCAGGAGTTGGATAGCATTGAGGGTGAGAGTTGCAGCCGAACCCCAAATTCTCCACCCATCTCCTCCACTACGAGCAGACTGGACCCAGAACAAGATCCACTACTCATCCAGAACTCAGGTGATAATTTCTCTGTGCCCAGAGATCTTATAAGTATTTGTAGGTAAAGTTCATTATCCTGAAACTTTGGAGTACTTCAGAAAGAACCTACATTTTTTTAACTGTGTTGTCGGTTCATTCTGGTCTTTGTTTCTTTTTTGCCTCTGGTTTAAGTATAATTGCAGCAATTTCCTTCTTCCAACTCTGCTGTCGCAATCTATGACCTGCTGTTCATATGCAAACTTCTGATCAATATCTTGTAACGCAGTTAAATTGATCACTTAATCTAATGCACTTCATATGTGCCTTAGATTGAGTCTCTGAGGTGGATTAGTACTTGTGATATTCCTGCCAAAACATTGGCTGGGGACTGAGGTTATTTTATTATTGCATCATGTTTTTTGTTTCTCAGTTGGGTAGACATCCCAGATTTAAATTTAGACCTGTTATGTATTTTTTCCAAATGTCTTTGTGGCCTTTACGTTAGTTGTACCTCAAGGAAAGTTCTTTCTAATTTAATTCTATGCGTATAGATCACAAGGTAAGCATAGGAGTAAATCATGTGGCCTGTTGTATATACAAATTAAAAGTAGAAGTGGGCTACTTGGTCCTTCAAGCCCACTCTACCATTCAATAACATCATAGTTGATCTGCCTGCTTCACGTTCCCATCTACATCCATTAACCTTTCACACTATCGCTTATCAATAATCTATCCACCTCTGCTTAAAAATATTCAAAGGTTCTGCATTTGTTAACTTCAGGAAGAAATTTCCAAAGGCACTCAACCCTCTTAGAAAGGATTACTCCTTATTACTGTCTTAAATTTGTTTTTAAATAGTGACCCATACAACTAGGTTCTCCCACAAGAGGAAACATCTTGTCCACATCCATCGTGTTGAACCTGCTCCACCGTTCATGGTTGATCTTGACCTTCGCCTTCACGTCCTCATCACTCTTCCTTGATTCCCTGAGAAACTAACAGTCTGTTAATCCCAATCTTAAGTGTAATTAACACTGGAGGATTCAGAGTTTTCTGGAGAATCCAAAGATTCACAACCATTTTGAGTGAAACACTTTCTGCTCATCTCCATCCTAAATGATTGACCCCTTATGCTTAGATTCTGATGCTGTGTTCGAGATTTCCCAGCCTGCAGGACTAAGCTTGGTGCCCTGTCTAGCGTCTTCAGAAACATACATGTTAATTCTTCCAAACTGCAGGAAATGCAGGATCACTTTACTCAGCCTCTTAGCCATCCTGGAGACCAATCTGATCAACCTTTGGTCTACTGCTGCAATGCAAATATATCATCTTACATATGGAGATTCAAACTACGCACAAAGCCTTGTGCAATTGGAGCAATGCTTCTTTATTTCTGTACGACAGTTCTCGTGCAGTGAAGGCCAACATGTCATTTGCCTTCCTAATTTGCTTGCTGTACCTGCATACTAACTTTATTTTTCTTGTATGAGCACAATACAGTTTGTTTGAACATCAACATTTAGAACCTTGACAGTTTTTAAAGAAATATTCTGCTTTTATATTCTTACATCAAAGTGAATAAGTTCACAATTTCCCTCATTATACTCTATCTGCCATCTTATTGACTACCCATTTAACCTCTCTATATCTCTTTGCCTTCTCTCTGTGTCCTGCTCACAACTTAGGTTTTCAACTGGCTTATCAACAAATTTAGATATGTGATTGTCACTTTGCCTATGCTCTTTATATAGATTATAAATACTGACCTTTGAAGCACTCCATTAATTCCATCCTGCAAATATCTAGTGTTTGCTCAATAAACTAAACTTCTATTCATGCTGATACATTATTCACAAATTCATGAGCCCTTATCTTGCCTATTAACCTTCTGTGTGGCACTTTATCAAATGCCTTTTGGAAATTCAGATATATTACAACTTGTGGTTTCCCTTTGAGAATAAGTTCATCTGTGTTGATAATGAGATACTCATATGTCAAATTATTGAATTGATTTGTTTTTGGTACTTATTCCTTACTACCCCGCCACATTTTGTTACAGAACAGCAAGATGTCGAAATTGCAGTTTGCACCATGAGTGGTAACAGCCAGATGTTTGAGTACTGCAATTCTCCAGTGAACCGATCTGAAACTAGTTGTTCGCTGGAGCCCATCTGTGACCAAGGAAGAGTTACACCCACTCATGACTGTGATACTGTTACCTTAAGTCAAGCAGAATCGGGGTTTTTCCAGCTGGAACTGGATCAAGTCATTTTGGATAGACCAGCATTGGAGATGTCCACAAAAAAATTGAAGATGGATTTCTCTCTGCCGAAAACATTCAATCCCGGACTGTCTGATAACCCTGACAGTGTGGATTTTGAAAACCACACTTCACACATTGCTCAGGCAAAAATGTCTGTTGCTGTGACGGATTTTGGAAGCATTGATGTTGGAGATGTGAACAGCTTGCTCAGTGCTCATACATTGCACCACCCTGCAACTATTCATTCGGAATCGTTATCTCAGTGAGAGCTAGGTGTCTCGCAGAATATTTTATTTATATTTTACTTTAAAAGTTACTGGAAATCTAATTTTTGACATGACATCAGTGATGTCTTATATTTATTTACAGTGTGTATTTGTTTCTTGAGAGGAAAGAACCATTTATTTTTGGGCCCAGATACATGAATAGGATCTGACCCTGTTTGGATGGTACATGGAGAGGAGATTTTCCTCACACTTTATAGAGCAACCTTTTTCACCTATTCAGTTTTGTATCGTCTTGTCTGTGAAATTGGATTCATGATGATATCACCTGCAAGTCTCATTCATGACATTTATTCTAGTCATAGACATGATCATTTTTTTAATTGTGCGCAATGTTTAAAATCCAACTCCAGTCATTTCCTGCATCTCTAAGAAGCTAATCAGTGTTCTTTTTGGACAAGGGTGTGTGTGCATTTTGTGTGTGACTGATTTCTAATTGTATCTTTGATTAAACCAAACCATCTTAATGGTGAAGGAAGCTACTTTCATGGCTAAGAAAGAGAAACACGGAAAAGCTAAGTTTATATTAGGTTTGGGAAAAAATGAACTATTCAGTTTTAATGAAATCCTGTTTCATATCAGCTGTTTGTCTGTCCCCTTTTTGGATCCAGCAACTAGAGCTGAGCCAACCTTGAACTATTTTGAACTGATACAAAATAATGATCTGGGTGCCAGGTGAGAGCACATATTATCCAATCACTAGAACAAGGCTAGTACTAGGGATTGCTGAAACTGGGTCCCAGGGACTCCTTATACCAAAATGTGTAGCTGTGGCTGTGTTGAATTAATGCCACAAGATGATGGTTTGTGGTAAATATTTTGCTGTACATCTAGTGTTAATAAAAGGGTACTGCGTGGACCAGAAAGGATTTGTATTTCCATGAACTTAAGGATTGTAGAAATTTGGCATTTCTTTTATGTGAATGCTTTGCACCCAAGTGAAGACTCCATTCTTTCCCCACAGCCACCCTCCCCTTCCAAATCCCCCAAATAAAAGTAGAATCTCTTTCAATAGTTGACATTCACCAGCTTCTTTCTAGAAGCAATTTAGAAGCTAAGTATACATGCCATGGTCCAGTTGGGATTCGTTCACTGCTTTATCCATCCTGCTGCAGCCCAATTACCTGGTCATTAAATGCTTAGAATGGTTTCAGTTTTGGAAACATGTTTGGTTTGCCACAGATTCTAAGCCTAAATACTGTGGGACTAGAATACTCGTAGTTAAAATCTACATTCCTCACTGGGAAACATTGATTAACCCAATATGTTTTGTGATTGAAATTCTTTTCCATCAAATAAAGTTGAAAGAGGTTTCTGCACTATCCTTTGTTAAGCACTGCCGTGTAGGGAAGCGATTTTCAATGTGCTACAGTTCAATTGCAACTTACATAGGTAGTGATGCAACAACTTTTTGAGTTTTGGGCGGTTGCTGTACCTTTGCCTCTAGGATTTTTAATAATGTAACATTTAATAAAACAAAATTTTAATGATCTTGCACTGAAAAGATTCTGTGCACTCAAACATTGCTAGTTTTCACTCATACTATATCAGTGTTACTTTAAAAACAAGCCTGTATGTTCATTAATCAAGTTTGCCAACTCTTTTGGCAAGACTGCTGCAGACTATTGCACAAAGGATAATGCATTTAAAGCCATTTGAGTTATATTTTAATTTAAATATTGCTGAAAATCTTAGTTGACATAAAATCACTTGGCCAGGCTAAAAATCACTTGGCACATCCAGCCAAGCTAAAGACTTGCCACCTTAAACTATTGCACACTCAGTCTTATTTATGTTGATCCCACGGCCCCACTTAATGTTAAAATAACTAGCAGTATGTTGTTATTTGCTGTTCAATATTTTTAAATAACCCTTAAGAGTCACTTTGTAATTCATTTTGCATACAACTCAGTAAGACCCAGTCAGTTGTCAAAATAAGAATTTCTCTCAAGTTGCAGAACACTTGACGTTTGTGGTAGTTTACTTACCAGAAAATGTTTTTCTAATTCAAATTAGTATTTTCTTTTAAATGCTCGTACATCCCTGAATGTTTAGAGCTATTCATTATTCAGGCTAACTTAGTTTGAATGTCACTAGGCTTTATTCTTTTGTCACAGTCATATGCTGGCAATCTGAGGGCTATAACAATAAATGCATGCAGTAGAGCTTAAATCCTTGAATGAAAAAAAAGTAGGTAAGTTTCCTTTTTGTTTAATGATGCCAACCTTTGGCTGAGTAATAGCAATGTGTTCAGTCAGCACTCAAACTTTATTTTATATCTAAAGCTCATAACTGTAAGCTTCATTATGATATTGAGGCAGTTGTGTTGTCAAAAGCACCATATTCCTTTCAAAACATTAAACCTTTCAGGCGAATGCAAAATGTCCCATTGAAATTATTCCAAAATCAGCAATTGAGTTTTCCCAATGTCCTGGCCAGTATTTGTCACTAAATAAATTATCAGTCAATTATTACTCTTTGGAAGTAACAATGCTATGATTTATTGGGGGAAAATATGAAATTTCCATTGTCTGACCTACTAGTGATAGGTTCTGCTTAGTTCATCTCCCTTCCTGAGTAAAGATGAAGAGTGTGTTTGGAGTTGCATCAAACACCAAAGTTCACTGCCATTAAGTTGTGATTCACTTTAAATTGTAATTAAATATTTAAATAGTTCAAGTTGTACAGTCTCATTTGCAATATTATGTACAATTTTGTTACTCCCCCATCCAAAACAAGAACCATTTTAATTCTTAAAATTTAGATTTTGCAATGAAGTAAAAATTGTATATTTGTGCTGCTAGTTAACAGCAGGCTCTTTTGTTTTAATTTTTATTTGAATCAGCTATTAATTGAAATTCTCGTCTAACACTGAGGAGGCACAGATCTGCATGAAACCCTCTATCATGTCTATGGCAGAGTACTTGACAAATCTTCTGCATTTTTATCATTATTTTTCTTATTGTGTTCCAGGGAGCACAATGTAATTCCAGGACAATTGTTCCCACACAAACTATGCATTCTGCCATTAAAGGCAAACATTTATAGCTCCGAGCACAATAAAAGTCGATCTGATGAGACAAAATTAGAGAGAATGAATTTGTTATGTAAGAGAAATTCATATTGTGAACTCTGTGTGAACAAGTATTAAAAGTCTTTTTAACAAGTATTCTGAATTTCCCTTGTGAGTCCCACTATGTTTATTGGGAAGCGGTCCATTAATTTCTAGGAGCATAAATTTAACTAAACCAAAGTTCTGCTGTTAGAGAAGTACATCAATAAAATCCTCTTGCAGGAATGAAAAAAAGAGATTGACCATAATGATAACAAGTTTTGTAGGAAAATTCTTTAAATGTTAAGTTGTGCTGCAGTTTAATATGTCTGTTATGGTCACTTCTGTGGGCAATGTAATCATAGATGCCTGTATAAAATACAAAGAGTATAGAATTGGAATGTTCTCAGGGTCATTCTTTTTTGGTGTATTGGGCAAGTTTTCTGTAATTGTTAGAAATGTCCATATTCTAACAACCACTTATTTCAAATGGTAGTCTAATGAATTCAAACTTGCGTTGTTACTACATAGATGAGTTGTGACATCTGTGAAAATATGGTGTGGGAATAAGGATGAGGCAAACCAAAAATTCTGAACAATGTTGATATATAAACATGCATAATGTTCACCAATGTCCAAACTTACCACTCACTGGCATATTACAACTTTAAAAGTGCCCCAGGGCCAGTAGGGGGCAGCTTGTGTTTCATGTTTGTTATGGAGTCTCTGTCCTATTGAGCAGCATTTGCTGTTGGAATGAAACTTGATATTTTCTGAATGGCCTGATTCCTTTGTGACTTTTTATTTCTCTCCTGTGCCAGCATCTGAATAATGTTCTTATATGTATAAACTTGAGCTTCTTAAAGGATGGATGTGATCTATCACTGACATTTATGGAAAAAAAAGAGGCTTGGTTTATGGTGTACTGTCTTTGTACTTTATCACTTGCAAAGCATGCCTGTTGTCTCTTTGGAATGCAATTCTTCTTTTTAGCCAGATTCTGCCGGATCTCTACTCCCCTGGGTTTGAGTATTCAGCAGCAAATCACAGGGAGATGCAGTATTGAAATGTGCAATGTCATTTTCAGGTCATTAATTACATAGAAAAGCAGACTATTATTGTTGATCTTTTGCAATTGTTTGTAAGTTTGGGAATGTAATGTTTCTAGCTGCCAAAGTATTGGAATTTTCTTTCCCATCCAAGAAGAGCCACTGGGCACACAAACCATTCTTCTGATTAATACTGCTGACTGGGAAAAATCATTAATAACTAGGCCCCTCTTGCACACTTTTCTAATTCACATAATATTTAAAACTGACTGATCTGACTTTGTTGCAAACTCTCCGTGTTCATTATTTTCAGAGCTGCTTTAAAATTGATGGAATTGAAAGTTTGGTGCAGCTCTAAGGAAAGTGATTGTATTAAAGACTTTTGTCAATCAAGTCTGTACTGATTGTTCCTGTTGATAGGTTTTATATATCTTACCATTTAACCTTTGCATTATTTACTCATGCACTCTATGTACACATTTTTTAAATTTTTTTTTCCACTGTTGCTTTGCTGTTTCCTCTTATTTTCTATTTGTGCCATGGACTCTCCATCTGCATCTCTTTAACCCTGTCATATGGTTACGATGAAAATGTCTGGTCCCCCAAAGATTTTACGTTCTTTTAAAATAAATCTTGTAGCAAGATAACCAAATGGCAAATATTATTTTTGTCCAACTTAATTTATTTTTTTGGAGGTTGTGGAGTGAGAGACAAATAATTAAGAGCCAGGAGTGAACGTGTTTGCATCTTAATTGCATTGGACCTATCAGTAAAGCATTTTCATTTATTGTGGCGCTGTAATCAAAATCACATCATGAAGTCCATAAATATTAACAAATCTCATTAACCTTTGAAGAGACAATGGTCAACTCCACAAGGCCAGCTGAGACGTTGAACCATTTAGTTCAGAACTATTCAGGGGAGAAAAATTGGCCAGAGTTGTAAAATATAAAAAGGTTAATACTATTGAATTAGAGCAGCTTAATAGTCTGCAATCTTTGCCAAGTTTGTATTTCTGAAACTGACAGTGGGTATTTACAGTTTCCACAAACTTCAAATAGTCTATGTAAAAAGAAAAATCAACACATTTTTAATAAAGCTGTAGGTGTTCATGCAATGGTTAGAAGCAGCAATAAGTCACAGCCCATGGTGTATTATATTGAGAGAAAATGGAAACTTTATTCTTGTTCTGTGTAGTATAGCCTGAACTAATAACAGATGTATTTTTGTGAGAATATTCTACAGGGAGGTAGACTTCCAATGCAATATAATCATTTAATATTGTGACATTGAAACAATTTCTAATGGCAGAATAACTGGGTATTTGGTTTGTTGCTGCATCATATCTGTCTTGTTCTATTATACAGCACCTGATCCTCCTTGTCATTGATAGACTGAATTATAAGATTAGAAATTAACATTGTATTTGTGCATTTTCAGTATTTTAATTCGTGCAAGCCATTAATTATTTGTGAATGACATTTAATCCCTTCACTGGTCTGATGAATATTAATAAACATAACACCAGCCTAAGTATATCTTGTTCAAACCAAAATTAATTTTAAGCCTGTGAAAAGATCAGTGTTTTCTAAATTTCAGTCTGTGCATTTGTATCAGTCAGACTTCAATGGATTCACTAGAAATTGTGCATCAATTTCGTAGCCAAAAGCAAGGATTTTCATACTGTTACAATGGGCATTATGAACAGCAACCTATTAGCTTAGTTGATCTTACCCTCAGGTGTTGAATCCCAGTGGCTGATGATCCAACTCCCCATACCTATTTTGGTTAGGATCTCAGAGGAGAATCAGCCAGGGAGGGAACTAGGAATTTGGAGTCAGGTGTACAGTTCAGGGTGTTAGAAGGGGATTCACTTCAGAAAAATAAGGTTTTGGCTGATATTTTCCTTTTCAAAGCATCTTGGCTGTTCTTGTACTGTAGCCAGGAACACATCGAGAAGTCATGTATGTTGCAAAGCATGTGGTGCATTGTAAAATTGTGCATTTACTCTATATTTGTACTAATTGAAACAAAAGTACTGTTTTATGGAAGAAACAAATAAGTGTGTGTTTTAAAAGAGGAAAAAAGAACTGTCCTGCTGCTACTACTGTATCATCCTCTGTTATTTTATCTTGATGTGCAATCCCTTTACTATCTCTCCTTAATACTTCATTATTGGTTGTCAGGAAAAATACTGCCTTCACAAGATGAGCACAAACTGAACCCAAAATTTACTCAATCTTGTGATTTTTGTTTTGGTTTTATAAAGAAAAGCTGAATTCATAAGTTCTGACAATTTTTCAATTGTACTTTTGGTTTATATATACATGTATAGCAATTTTCAATGTTTTTAAATTTCAGATGTTGGAATCAGTCTTTGGTATTTGGTCCAACTCAGTATAAAAAGACCAAGGCTTGAAAAGGAGTTTTTGGGGAAGCCTACATTTGAGATAATCTGTAACAAAACCTACTCTGTTCATGTGCTACTTGCCATATCCTCCGTGTGATTTAGTTTTCCTTTTGTACCACTCTCCGTATGCATATAAGACAAAGCGCATATATCATTCAAAAACTAAGATTGTTGTCCAGTTTAAAAATTGATCTGCATCTCCCGATAACATACCAAATTGATCCAATGAGTAACCAAACAGATTAGGAGGATGCTATGTACTCATCTGATAACAAGTAGGGAAGCAATTAAAGTGAAGTGCCCCTGGGTTAGGTTGCCAAAATCAGTAAGGGTTTCTGCTTCTGATTTCTATGTGATCCTTATTACAAGTGCAGAGGTTGAGTGAGGAAATGGGACTAAACCTCACGTGACCAATACCTTGCTTATCTAAGTTTACACCTTGTGACTTGGGTGAAGTATTCAGTAGGCAGTTGGCAACTGTGAAATTACCTACCAATGATTCAAGACTTCTCTCTAGAGATGGAGGAAATACGGTACAGCAGATTGCTAATTTTGGATTTTTTAAAAGTAAAATGTGCATTTTTCAGAGACGTTTAAACTATGTGTATATTTTTAAAACAACATTCATTGCTTATTGTTACTAGTTATGTTCTTGAAAGGAATCAAATTTTATAAATATGTGGAAGTTTTCTTTTGGATATTTTAAAGAACAAAATTTGTACATTAAGGAGGACTAGTGATATGTATGCATTCCTTACTGATAACTTATGCTCCGGGTAAAATGTGACTGGCTTAAATGTGTTTGATCTACAATGACTATATTTTTACGTTTAAAGTTGAAACAACACAACTGCCATTTGTGCAGATTTGTCTTGACTAATCTAAATATGCCTTTTTATATATTAGCTGGACTGGAGAAAGTGTAAATGGATTAGACACTGCTTTCATGCATGTTACATGTATGTGGCTTCACTATGAGATAGTATAAGGACCCAGTATTTGGACAGCTAGTTGCACATTCATAAGTTGCAACATTCCTTGTATGTGACTGCCCTCTATTACTCTCGGACTGTGGCTTTGCCTACAGCTCAGCACTAAAAGTCTGAAATGTATAAGAAATTCCTGTTGTAAAGAAGAAAAATAGTGGTAAAATATTTTTGATGTTACTTTGTAAATATAAGTTATAAGGCTCATGCTGTAATGTTAAAACTCCTGTAGTTTGTATGTTGTAGATTTCCCGGACTGCCTAGGTTGCCAGAAAGAAGCACTCTGCTGCAATCTGGGAAGCAACCACTAGATGGTGAAATATATTTATTTTTGTGGTCATTTAGCTGGTGAAGTCTACACTACACTTTATAAGGTTGTAATGGATAACAACATTCTGTGCCTGTAAAAGTTTCTATTCAGGACATTTAAAGAACTATCAAGGACATTCATCCTTTGCAGATCTGCCCAGGCTGATTTCCAGAAATGAGTTTTATATTGCACAGTATTTTATACTTCCACTAAGAGTACTTTGTTCATCAGCCGTCATCAAACCAAGAGAAAAGTCTCTCTGTTACATATGTATTTTATCACTATCCATTTTACTCCCATTTCTCTGATTTGTGTAAATAGGTGGAGTAACATACATTCCTCATTATAACATTTCAGTTCTCTCAAATTTGACATTTTCAGTACTACTTATTGAGGAATTTGCTGCATTATATAATTTATGATTACATTTGAACCATGTCCTTTAAAAAGACTTTTCTTAAATTTTATTTTATTAGATTTTATTCCAAATTGAGCTATAAGTGAGCCCATTTGTTCAGAGTGTTTCTCTTTAAATAATGCACATTTCACTGTGATGTAATTATAATTTTATTGTAGTGTTTAATACATTGTGAACTATTTTGAAAATAAGATGATTACAATGTAGTTAATGTTTTGCACAGTTATCAGTTGACCCAACATATTTAGATTACTGTGTTACATATTAATGCCCTTTTGAAACCTTCAAAATAGTTAGAAATGTTGAGAATTCTGTTTAAATGCAGAAATATATGTCATTGTAAATTGTTAATTCCAGCCTGCACAGGTCTGTAATAATGTGCCTACAATGTTGCGCTCAGAGTCCAAGAAATGAAAGCCCAGTACAGTGATGAAAGCAGGCACTTTACAAGTATCTTATATCTTCATTATTGCCTTATAGTGAATTTTATCTTATGATTTTGACACTTGAGTGCTGTCCATTGTTGTGAAAGATTCTCAGTCCATTGCCAATGTGAATGGAGTTCTATGAAAATGCAAATCGTGTCATTATACTATCTATAACTAGAAATATTTGAAATTTATTAACTTATTGGAAATAATTGCAGTGTTGGTTGTGTGAGACCATTTGTTTTTCAAATGTAGCTACTTTTAAAACAGTGGTATCTTTGCAAAGATTAGAGTAGGAACTTTGCTTTCATAGATGACATAGCTGATCTAAATATCAAATTGTGTGCATGAATTGGGGGGAAGAAAGAGAACACTGTCATTTGAAAGAAGCTAACATAGCCAGGTTTCATCAGTTCATGAATATGTCATGCTCACCTGTTTGTTCATTGCAAATAACACGTTGTTTTTGAATGAACAGCACAGATGATGGAGGAGTGTGTGTGTGGCTTCTTGAACATGGATAGATCAAAGAAAAATCTGAAAAAGATTTGTCTAATATCTGAAATGATTTTGAATAAAAGTGGTAAATATGAAGATAATGCAAGAAATGTTTCATCAATGAGTATTTGTGTACATTTGGAATGGAGAGATTGCAAGCTGTGAAATCTTTACTCACATGAAATAATGCATTTTGAAATTGTCATTAGTGGCATTTGTATTCAGTAATTGCTGAACTTAATCACTGCTACCCTTCAAATGAAAATCGAGGGTACGAGAATGAAAGTCATCTTTGTATGCCATCTAATAGCTGATTGTAAGTGGCAGAAGTCTGGATGAATGTAGTTAGGAGGGAGGTTAAAGAGAATTGTTCTTGTACGAACCTAACAGAGTGCAAAACAACTGGTACTTCAGTTGTGAGAAAATATTTCAGAAACTCGGTGGCACCTATGGTGGTCATTTGTTTCAGAAGTAAAACTTCTCAGTTGAGTTATGGTGATTCTCCATTTTCAAAGATTTCTGTATTTTTTTAACCTGTTTATTTTAATCTGTCAATTGTCAAAGTAACACAAAGTTGAATGAAAACCTGTTGGAGGTAAAAGTTATGCTGAAAACAACTGAGATGTTGCTGTTAACTTAGACTTCTGAAAAAGTGCATTATGTGAAATACTTCTCCTTCCCACTGAAGTTTCCAAAAGCTGCTTCAAATTCGAGAATTTACTATACATATTCATACAAAGTAATAAATGTGTTGTAACATTTTAATGTTTCAACACGGCCAGCCACAGCAATTTCTTCTATTTCTTTTGCCAAGTTTTTTCTATCTGGCTATTTTGTGCATGTACTGTAATTGCATCCTTGACTTTCACATGTAGGTTGCAGAAGGCTAACTACACAGTAACTGAATACAGTACACTGAACACAGTACATCCTGTGTGTGAAATTGATGTGGGTCACAACCTGTTGATGCGAAATAACAGCACATGATCAGTCTGATTTGATACTTAACTCAGTACCTCAGTAATCTTGGTTCATTATCCAGTTTCTCTACAGTTTTCCTTTATAGGAAGGAGTATTTATATCTAAAATTTCTTAATGTACTTTTGAAATTGTTCTTTATTCAGTTGAAATAATTGAAAGTAATGTAGACTTCCCTCTCAAACCGTGACCAGTTTAGTATTGTTTGTCTGCTGTGAAAAGCCTATGTTTGTCATTTTGTACTATACAATAAAATCTTGATAAATAAAATAACTTTGCTAGCTTGTTTGACCTGGTGATATATCACTTTGCATAGATTTACCTCCTTTCCATTCCTTATCTCTCTTTTTTGAAACAAAAAGTATAAGCCATTGAAAAGAACTTGGAGAAGAAAAACGTAGTTAACTATCAGCACTACTGCAATATATAACATATAATTGAAGCAATGAACTCCCAAGACCATCTGTTTTTGTTAAACTGTTATTATCTGTTAGGTGTTTTTTTTTGAAAACCTGTAGCACAATCTTGCAATACTAAGGTTATCTCCCCCTTTTGACCTCCCATTTTAGTTGCTTTCTGTCTTGCCTGATCAACATCTTGGTTTCAAGTTACTTCTTACCTCCCAGTTGATGTACCTTTTAATCCCATTTTCTAAATTTATAATTCAGTGTGTCAGGCTTCCAACCCCACCAATCAAATGTTTACTTAAATCACATAATTCCTATATTATAGATATTTATACAATGTTTCTGCTCCAAAACCATTCTTCTATCACGTCTGTATTGGTCTCTCTAACAATGTGGATATGGCAACACATTTATTCCCACTCTATTACCCAGGAGCTTGTAACACATGAATACTGGGTGAGAAAGCTTTATTTCCGTAAGAATGGCAAAGTTAGCACATCAATGAAGCCTCAGAAGGAAATGCATACAAGAGCACTAAACAAGTGCAAGAATTGTTACATTTTAAAAAAAATTACGGCTGTTAAGTCCTGAAGTGTTAACGTTTTCTCCGTGAATATTATCCAAGTTGCTAAATATTTTTAGCATTTTCAATTTTTATTGCTAAATTAACTGAACAATGAAACACTGCTGTAGGAGACTCGGATACAGCACTAAGTATTTTGCTTTAAAATAAAACATTTTTAAATGAGGATGACAACGATGCTTTACGAAAAAGGTCACAAAACATTTCTATTTTTTTCATTGTCTTCTGAGTCTACTGCCAATTATTTAGTACTAACAAACTTAGAATTACACATTCCAAATTAATGCAAAATTAATCCAAATATTTTCATATGTACAGAATTGAAACACAAAGGACAGGTACTTTGGCAAGGGGATAATGTTACTTTCTGTTTAATTGCTGATACAATTCTGACAACAGAAATTGGAAACGTGTACAGTAGGATTCTTGTGGTGCAGTGCTATTGTCTCAAATCCAGTTGTAAAGGGGTGTCATACCATGAATGAATATGTTGATTAAAAATATGTGGAAACCTGTAAATGTTTGATGCTTACTAGAGTTCTTGCTGAATTACAGAGAGGTTCTGACTTCAAGGGTTGTGCACAATATTTCCCTAGATATTAGTGCAGTGGTAGATATGCCTGTTTGACCAAAGCATAGCTCAAGCAATGAGCAGAGGATATAATTTTCAAGCTGCTGGATTTGCGAGCTGATAGACGTAGGCAAAAGGGCTGAGGTGTCAAGGGAGAGAAGGACTTTGTGGAGAAGAACATATCCATCCGCAGCATCAAGGGAACTGTGTGTCAGATGTCCACGTTCCTGTAGGAAGGCCTCTACTGAAATCTGCAGCCAAGTGCAACCTCAGAACAGGGCAAAGACCCTATTGCCAGTGGCTGTTAAGGTGACCATGCCCATGACCTTTTATGTGTCCGGCTCCTTCCAGTCTGGAGCAGGCGACAGTTTTCTATCCAGTGTTGCAAAATGGAGGTGATTGACCCTCGCTCAGAGGGCGTTGACTATGATTCATTCTCTCGTGCCAGATAACAGCAAGCAAAGTGATACACAGCCTCAGTGCACCTCAGACAAAAGTAAATCCACTCCTTCAAATCCACTCAGGCAGTAGTTTTTTATTAAAATGCCAGACATGAACCTAAATACTATAGCTGATTTAACCAAGTAACTCAAAATGCCTTTTTGCAATGTTGGCAATGTTTAGCTGATGAGAATTGGGGAACTTAGAAGAAAGAGGTGATGTTATTGAAACATACAAGAGACTTGACAGGGTGAGTGTGTAAATGTTGTTTCCCCTCATGGGACAGTCTAGCAGCAGAGGGCATAACCTCAGAATAAGGGTTTATTGCTCCAGTTTCCTCACACAGTCCAAAGATGTGCAGGTCAGGTGAATTGGCCATGCTAAATTGCCCATCGTGTTAGGTGCATTAGTCAGAGGGAAGTTGGTTACTCTTTGAAGGATTGGTGTGGATTTGTTGAGCTGGAAGGCCTGCTTCCACACTGTAGGGAATCTAATCTAAAGGAGTCACACATTTAAGACAGATGAGGCATTTCTTCTTGAATTGGAAGGGTTTAGAGGGATATGGGCCAAATGCTGGAAAATGGAATTAGATTAATTTAGAATATCTGGTGGGCATGGACAAGTTGGATCAAAGGTTTTGTTTCAGTGCTATATATCTCCTCAGGCTGTCTGACTCTGAGGGTATTGAATCTGTGGAATTCTTTACCACAGAGGACTATTGAGGTTGGGTCATCAAGTGTAGTGAACGCTCAGATTTTTAATCCGTGAGGAAATCAAGGTTTATGGGGGAAAGGCAGCAAAGTGAAGTTAAGGAATGATGGCTCAGCCATGAAGAAAGTTGATACCTGAACGTTGACTTCTCCACCACCTGAGGCGAAAGTGAGTACTGCAGATGCTGGAGATTAGAGCCGAGATTACGGTGGTGCTGGGAAAGCACAGCAGGTCAGGCAGCATCCGAGGAGCAGTAATATCGACGTTGATTTTACTGCTCCTCTGATGCTGCCTGATCTGCTGTGCTTTTCCAGCAGTGTTCTCCACCTCCTGGTGCTGCCTGGCTTGCTGTTTTCTTCTATCCTCCTGTTTTGTCTACTTATGATCTCATTGAATAGCAGAGCAGACTCAGTGAGTGAGTGGTCTACTTCTACTCCATATTATTTTAAATAAAAACAAAATGCTCAAGAAACTCAGCAAATCTGGCAGCTTTGAAATATGGTGAGATAGCCAGAACCAAAAAAAACTGCAAATGCTGAACACCTGAAATAAAATCCTAAACACACTGCAACCGGGGCAAAAATGGGACAAGTTAATATTTCAGATGTCAATGTTCAGAACTAGAATGTGAATTTTATTTTATTAACCTATATTTCTAATCAGCCTGTTCAGAAATGTTATTACACATCTCTGGAGACGTTAACCCAAATAGAGGGCCCAATGTGCAAGTTTTTGTAAGGGTGAGGAAAATGTGAGAAATTTACAGTATAAAATAATTTAGTGAAGAAATGGAGATGGCTAAATGGCAAATAATCTGAAACAAATGGAGCCAAGATGAGAGAAATTGGACACATCAAAAACACAAATTAGGCTTAGGTTTTGTGAATGGTTGGGGCAGGTGTAGATGGAGAGGCGTAGTGTGAAACCCTGACAAAGCGGGGAATGTTTAAGTAAGCCAGGATTCTGGGGGTGAGGAAAGATAAAAATCAGCCACGTGGTACAAACTACTCAATCAGTGCTGTATAAATGAACAACCTCATCATGGGCATTAGTGTACCCTGCTGCCTGGTATTCCTGCTTCATAATACACCATGTTCTGCTGTATTACGTTTCGGAAATGTGAATTTGCTATGGCACAATTGACGAACTGGGGACACTGTTTCTAAAGCGCAAACTTTTAAAGCAGGTATTGGTTATAACATGATTCCAGCCCCATTAATTTGAATGATGCTTCCCATTAGGCGATTTTCTTATAACACTGAATGCATTAGAATGGAACTACCGCGTTATAGCAGAACCGGCTGGTAGGCTGAATATTAATAATGTGACAAACATCAATATGAAACATGAATAGTTGAGGTGAATGAACAACGCTATATTATTCCCTTCACCAGGGGACCAATTGTAGTCTCAGCAGGAGTTCTAGCGCAATCCAAAATGCTGAAGAGTAAATAGATATGTATTACTGTTTCATAAGTAAAATATTTGTGCTCCAATAATGTAAAATGGCTGCAGATAATTAAATGGGCAATGTTAAAAAGTGCAGATCTGAGGAGCTATACTTGAAATTACAAGGCACTCTGTGCATTTCCTATTTTAATTTTCAGATACATTCGCAATTATATTTTGGGGATACCAATCTGATTGAAAAGTCTGAGTTTTACCAAGAATCAGTGAAGTGTCATTTTCAGGAGTTACTTGGAGGCTTTCTCTCTCTGAGCTCCAGTGATTATCTCCTGCTATTCTCTGCTGCTCACCTCATTATGTATGCACCATACCTCTGGGCTGCTGCTTTCTCAATGTCCTGAGCACACCAGCAGCAGAAGTATTTCCACTGTCGGGATATTCTGGGATTTCTGCTGCCAGTGCTATATTTATAGTATATATCTTTGGACCAGGCCAATCCAGGCCACCTTTCATGGTACACATAGTGGGAGTGAAAGGTAATGAAATGTTTCTGAGGGCACAGAGATGGCACAAGAGATGCTTCATTATAAGTAAAATCACAATCGTAAATACATTGCCCCTTTGCATCATTTCCTGTCCGAACGACAGTCATAGCAGCTACTGTTACAAGAAGGAAACTACACAGCTTCCCCATTCTTAGCACCATCCCATGTTAGAGCCTTGACTGAAGGAGTGCTTTTCTTTCTCTAGCACCCAGGATAGTGTTACATTGTCATTCTTCCACATGGGAGCATCATGTATTAAAAAGCATTCAAACAATTGAAAATAGTTGTTTTTCCTGTTCAATAAAAGTTAAGAAAAAACAAGTGAGGAAAAAGAAAGCTGTATTTGCTTCTGAGATTGAACGGGGGGCTACTCCCCTTTAGCAGCAACAAATTTGCAGTCAAGGCATGATCACTTGATCCAATTCGTACCTATTGGAAGTGGGTGTCAATGAATTCCTTTGTGGTTGATTGCGTCGGACTCCACTCCACACTGTCATGCTGAGGGTGATGTACCTCCTGCTCAATGTCATGTCTTGCAGCTTTCCCAGCATCCATCACATCCCCTTGTTTACCTGCTTCAGTTATGTAGAGTACAGGATGCTAGGATTATGTAACACCCACTATCTTGGGTATGTTGCCAGGTCCTGTCAGATCGATCAAGTATCGGGACCTCACTTTCAGCAGGCCTATCATCTGCTCCATGATGATCCTATTGGAAGAATGGTCTGTATTGTATCAGCAATCTGCCTCAGTCTCGGTGTTTTGTAACAAAGTCATCAACCATGGTTGCAGAGGTTAGCTCTTGTCTCTGACTGGCCTTGAAAGCATCTGATCCTTGAAACACAGCAGGATCAAGGGAGTTCTCAAGAACATAGACATGTTGGCAGCTTCCAGTATACCTGATGTAAGCATCTAAGGGGGTATACTGATAATCCCAAATGACTTGTCCATTGACACAACTGAACACTTCTGTTTATGAAGTCAGTCATGTTATGATATGCCATTGTCAATAACCTCCTGGGGAGGCCAGCTATGTTGACAAATGCCTCCTGCCTGGGCTGCGGCACAGACCTTACCATGGAGAAACCAGATGAAGCACGCGATCTGTCACAAATTGTATCCATAACGACCTTGATTCATCTGTGAGTTGAGGATTGAGAGATTCCACGCCAGTCCCCAGTGGATTCTTGGAATCAGCCAGCTGCACATAAATTTAGCGCAGTTGTCACCTTGACGACCAGTTGGCTGGATGGCCCATAAACCCATTCAGTTTGTAATCCCTGCTCCAGCAGACGATACAGTTCTGTGTCCTTGGCCCAAGTACTGTCAGTCTGCAGTGACCATGTACCTCATCCATCCAGAGGAAATGGTATTAAGGATGGTGAACTCTGGGCATTCTGTGCCTCCTGCACATCCTAAGAGGACCTTTAGCTGTGATCTCTTCATGTGAAGGTTTTTCAACAGCTACTGGAGGTTGTGCAGGCTGTTCCAGGGTCTGCTGGCACATTTTTTTATGTTCCTCCTCAGCATCTCTGCACCTTTTGTTGCACTGTGGCCACAGTGACAATAACCCCTGCTGCAGCTGCATCTATTGGATGTGATTCCAGTTAACCTGTGTGTTGAATATGAGAAACACAACAGGTCCTCTAGTGATGTGAGCAGTCAGCAATGGCACGACACACACATTACCATAGTCCTCAATACAGTGACTTCAATTAGGAGAACTATGGCATGTCTGCACATGGACCTTTGACATAATGGACCTAATTCGCTTGCTTAGTAAAAATCTATTGACTTCTGGCTTTAAAAGATTCAATGACTCCGTCTCCATCATCTGAGAGAAAAAAATCCTTGTCTCTCTGTTGAAAGGTGACCCTAAATTTAAAAAGAAGACTTTCCACTAGTTCTGCACTCACCCACAAGGGAAAACATCCCTTTTCATATTCACCTTGTCAAGACCATTCATGGTTGTGTTAACTTCAATCAAATCGCCTCTCACTTTTCTGAACTCTAATGAAAACAAGCCAGGTCTGTCCAATATTTCTTCATAAGTCAAGATGGACTGCAACAACTCACCAAGGCTTCTCTGAGACCAACTTGCAAACCTGTGACCTGTACCAGATAGAAGGTCAAGAGCAGTGAATGCAAGGGAGCAACACCAACTCGGGAGTTCCCTCCAAGGCCAATAAGTGCTGGTGCAGCCAGTGACACCTACATTCTATGAAAGGATTTTCTTTTAAATAAACAACAACGGACAATTTCTTCACTGTCAGTGTGAAAATCTTGGAAATCTTCCTGCCAATCCTGCACCATGCCGACTAGAGTGCTTCAAGAAGGCAGTTCAAACTACCATCTCAAATCCAACGAGGATGGGCCATAAATGATGGCCTCACCAGTGACACTCTCATCCCATAAATTTTTTTTTAGAGATCCAAGCATGACAATGGACCTGTTTTCTTCCCCATAATCAGCCTGCTCTGGCACTGGGTTTACCCTCTACTATATTTCCAGTGAAATGCATGGTGAGTTCATTTTAGCATCCGCTCCCGTCTCTGACATCCATCACCAACTAGTAGGATTGCCATTATCTTCTCATCAGAGACAGTCACCCGCAAATATCCCAACTCCTTTTCTTGGTTGTAACAAAAATAAAAGTAACCTGCTGCAGATGCTGGAAAATATAATTGACATTTTTTTTCTTTATTCTTCCATGAATTTCGGCATCACTGATAAAGCCATCATTGTTATCCGTCTCTAATTTCTCCTTGAACTGGATGGCTTGCTAGGCATTACAAAGGACAGTTATAAATCAACAACTTTGCTCTGTGTCTGGAGTCAGATGTAGACCAGACCAGGCCAGGTCGGAACGGCAGATTTCCTTCCCTAATGGCATTAGTGAACCAAATGAGCTTTTAAAACAATTGATAGTGATTTCATGGTACCATGACTGAGACCAGCTTTATGTTCTAGCTTTATTAATTAAATTGAAATTCATTTTAAGCAGTTAAAATGTCAACTTCTTTTCACCAAGTAATTAGATTCTCTACAGTGTAGAAACAGGCCCTTTGGGCCAACAAGTCCACACTAACCCTCCGAAGGGAAATCCGCCCAGACCATTCCCTCTGAATGATGCACCTAACACTATGGGCAATTTAGAATGGCCAATTTACCTTACCTGCACATGTTTGGATTGTGGGAGGAAACCCACGCAGACACAGGGAGAATGTGTAAACTCCATACAGACAGTTGCCCAGGGCTGGAATTGGACCTGGGATGCTGGTGCTGTGAGGCAGCAGTGCTAGCCACTGTGCCACCCGGCTGAGCAGGAGAGTTTCGCTCAGTTGGCTGGATACCTGGGTTGCAATGCTGAGTGATGTTAAAAATGTGATCTCGATTCCCATGCCAGTTATGGTCACCATGAGTGTCTCACCTTCTCAAGGTGTAGTACCCCTTAGGTTAAGCTCACCACCAGTTGTATCTCTCTAGTGCAAATACAATCCAATGGATTTGTGGTGCCTTTACCTTTGCTACCATGCAATCAAGGTCAGCTGTACCACTTCAATCCATTTTTACTCTTTGGCTCATGAATGTGTATTTGTGGTTACAACATTCAATGCTTGGTTCCTGTACAAATGAACAAAGTTTTCTTTAGAAACTGAGTCACTTCAAAATGACCTTCGTCCACGTTATTTAGTGGAAATCAAGCCATTGTTATGACTGAATACATGTTTCAAGAGCTTTTTGTTCTGAATCATCTGTGTTCTCCAATTAATTTCCAATTGCAATTTGACTTTAACCATGCAATGTGGTGACTTATTCAGCTCCCTCTCTCACTACTAAAATTTTGGAACTTACTAAAGAAACAATAGATTTAATTGTCCCTGGAAAACAATGCTATTACATTGCTGTGCAACAACGTGAATATCAACTAAAAAAATAGAATATCTTTCTGTGTGATGTAACAATCTTAAAAATAAAAAAAATGCAAGCAGCCTGAAATGGTACATGCAAGGATGCCTGACTCAGATAAAGGATTACTTAAACCAACTGTTAAATAATATGCTTGCACATTGTGCTAATTAAAATGTTTAACTCGGAATTGCAAGAGGTCTGAATCAGCTAACTACCCTACGTGAAACATCTCCTGGAACAAACATTGTAGTACATCATTTTCCTGTCAAAAGCTTGTTGCAAGGTTTGAATTCAAACTGTTGTGCACAATTAACAATGGTTTCATCCTCATGTTAAAATCCCTCCTCAGTCAAAAAGACTCCCTCCCCCCAATTTCTGTAACTACCTCCAGCCATGTTGTATTCCCTCAACTCTTAACCTTTTATACATACTCCCACTTTAATCACCTTACTAACTATACCTTCACCCTAAGCTCTGGAAGTTGCTCTCTCAACCTTAATGCTGATCTCTAGCTGTTCCCTTTTAGATGTCCCTTAAAATCCATATGATTGAGCCAGTTACAAGATGGCGGCAGAGTAGGACACTCCAGCTGGAGTTCGTCTGCTCCGCCCACTCTTTTTCTTCCTCTTAGTGCTTTTTTTTATTTCTTCTTCTCCTTTTATTCTCTTTGAGTACTAGTCTCTGGGAACAATTCCTGTACTCCGGTGACGACCCCCATCCTGGCGCAGGGGCCTCCTTGTGTGGTGCAGTGACCTCTCTGCCAGGCACAGTGACCTCCCAGTGTGGCATGGTAACCTCCTGAACAGACACGGTGGCCTCCCAGTATGGCGTGGTGACTTCCCACCCTGGCGTGGCACCCTTCCACCCTGGCACAGCGGCCTCCCAGTTTGGGGTGGTGAACGCCCGGTCTGGTGCAGTCGCCTTTCAGTGTGGCGTGTCATTGGTGCAGTGTGCAGCCAGGGTCCAGTGCGGACTGGAAGCTTGGTGCCAGCATGGTTGTGTTGTATTCAATGTTTATTTCAGTAATTCTGGACATTTTATTTCTCTATTGCCTGAGATCTTGTCACTAAAGAAGCTATGCCTAGGTACTTTTGTATCTAAGACAGTGCTGTATTTGGTGACATATAAACTTTTCTCTTTAGCCATTGAGTATATGTGACAATAAATGCTATTCTATTCGATTCTTTTAATCACCCAGCCTAACACGTCCTCCTTAAGATTGGTGCAAATCTTTGCTAATATCGTACCTGGAAAGCACCCTTATTTTATTTTAAAAGGACTCAGACTTGCATTTATGTCGCACTTAATGTCTCAAAGTGTTTTACAGACAATGCAATGCTTTCACAGTGTAGTCATTGTTGCAATGAAGGCTGCAAGGCAGCCAATTTGTGCAGCAGGTATTGATTAAGAGATAAATATTGGCCAGGACATAAGATAACTCATGGCAGGATCTTCACATTGTTTAGGAAGACTTACTGGATTAACTGTGAAACAGACACTTAACTGGGCAGCAGTGGGACTTCCCCAGAATCCAGAATCTTTTGTAGAAGTTCCATACGCTGAATAGTGGTGGCCAATCAGTAGTTGGTAGAGCTCTCACTGCTCAGCAGCACTAGAGGGGGCTGTGGTGTTACCAATAGTTACCAATGGTCTTGGGCACTGTGGGAGGCAAATCGCAGACGATGGGGCTCTCAAGATAACTACAATCCACCCTTTCCCAATGCAGGGTCCCTGTGTCAGGCTTGACAATGACAATGAGCATACACTGTGCCCCATCTTCCCAGAAGCCCCAGGGTTTACTTCTCCAGTGATTCCTATGTGTCAAATCCACTGCCCATTTTAATTTTTTCTTCATTCAATTTGTTCAGCAATAGGTTATAACATTACCGTGGGAGCAGGTAGGACTTGAATCTAGGTCTCCTCACTCAGAGATAGGACACTACTACTATACTATGATAGCCCTTCCTGCCCATCATTGGCTAAGTGCATACAGGCTTCAATTGGCAGGGGGACTTTAACAGGCTTCATTGCGTAACTGTGGTCTTCTCTACATCGGGGAGACCAAATGCAAACCTAGGGAATGGTTCGCCGAGCAACTCAGTCGGGCTGGCAGGAGCCGACCGGACCTCCCAGTCACCGTCCATTTTAATTCCCCTTCCCACTCCATTTCCGACATGACCATCCTTGGCCTCCTCCATTGCCACAACGAACAAAACCGCAAATTGGAGGAACAACACCTTATCTTCTGCCTGGGCAGCCTACAGTCCACAGGACTCAACATTGAGTTCTCCAATTTCAAATAACCTACCTGAAACGTCGATTTCTCCACCTCCTGATGCTGCCTGGCTTGCTGTGTTCTTCCAGCCTCCTGTCTGTCTTCATTGGGGCCTGGCTTGCTGTGTTCTTCCAGCCTCCTGTCTGTCTTCATTGGGTAAGTGGCAGGAAGGCAGCATGGGCCCACCTCCTTTATGGCCACCTGATTAAATATTCATTCCCTCCAGCCACATTCACTATGTGAGAAGTGCACTAATTCACCCTGAGTCTGTTTAACCAACTCCAAGATTTATCATTGCGTGATACACAACATAAACTTAGTAAAGCAGAAACTTACAATGAGTTTGTTTGGGATCTTAGCTTGTTAAAAAAATGTCTTTAGTAAGTAGTTAGAGGCAGGAAGGACTCACTATTTCATCACACAAATATATTATTGTTCTGATTGCAGTTGATGATCTACACATAGATACCACAGTGTGTAATATCCTGAGGTTTATATTTGAAATTACTGTGAAAATAATTCAAAATATGAATTAGAGAGGAGAATATGTATCATTCACATAAACAATTTAAATAATGTTTTCTGGTCCCTGAATTTGAGCTCAATAACTTTTAAATTGCTTTCTTCGTTTTGTCTCCCGTTGAATATTCCGAATCCACACCAGGCAATGAAGCTTTTGAATAAATCAGAAAGATTAACTTTTATGTGACAAAAGGGAAAGAGTTTGTGGACATTCATTTCTAATTAGCAGGTACTCACTTGTGTGAAGTAAACATAATGAAAAAAAAGTTGAATGTAATCATTTTTACCATATGTATTGACTAATTCTGTGACTAATTTACCTTGTAGGTAAATGTGACACGTCGTTTCTCAAACCATGTGTCATTTACATGTAACTATTTTCTGTTCTGGTTTTGCATTGGATCTCAAACTGAAGCATTGACCAGACTTTAAAATGTGTCCCACTCTCCATTACCAGTACCACTGGAGTGAACTCATTTTCCAATAACAATTAGATTGTCATATATGTGGATTGCTGGATGAGTCCCAGGATTCAGTCCCAGTCACACAAGCACTGCAGCCAAATGAGTGCTTTGTGAGGGAAGAATGAAACTTTGTAACCTTTACTTGAAACATTCCAATCAAGAGCTCCTATTGGTGGCTAAAACAGATCTAACTAGTCTAATTCTGGGAAGAACTTTGATATAAATGACAGATTTGTACCCAGCTGCTTTGTTTTCCATAGGATAGTGGTCTAAGACAGAAATGGAGCAAATGTTTGATTCTTTTTGGTAAAGAATACATCTACCCATTTTTTTCTTGAAAACAATGCATAGTCCCTCAGCTTAGAGTCATAGAGATGTACAGCATGGAAACAGACCCTTTGGTCCAACTCGTCCATGCCAACCAGATCTCCCAACTCAATCTAGTCCCACCTGCCAGCACCCGGCCCATATCCCTCCAAACCCTTCCTATTCATATACCCATCCAAATGCCACTTAAATGTTGCAATTGTACCAACCTCCACCA
>NC_057740.1:30635367-30663749 GCF_004010195.1 Chiloscyllium plagiosum
ACAGAGTTCTCGGGTACACCTGATCAGGTCCTGGGGATTTTTCTACCTTTATGCGTTTCAAGACATCCAGCACTTCCTCCTCTGTAATCTGGACATTTTGCAAGATGTCACCATCTGTTTCCCTACAGTCTATATCTTCCATATCCTTTTCCACAGTAAATACTGATGCAAAATATTCATTTAGTATCTCCTCTATTTTCTGTGGCTCCACAGAAAGGCCGCCTTGCTGATCTTTGAGGAGCCATATTCTCTCCCGAGTTACCCTTTTGTCCTTGATATATTTGTAATTTTTTCCACTGAGTGAAGTCAGTTTTGGTTCATCTGTGTGTTAAATTCTCTGAGATTGACTTTCACAGAATCGTACAAGAATCAGAGAATCCTGACAGTGAGGAAGCAGCCATTTGGCCCATAGAATCCACACCAATTGTCTGAAGAGCATCCCCCACCCAGACTTACTCCATTGCATTAACCCTGTAACATTGGATAACAAACATCCCACTTTCTTCTGGCTTCTCCCATGGTATGTTCCATATCCATTAAATATTCCTCTTAGCTCTGGCAGGAAAGCTATTTGCCAATTACAAAGGCAACTGAGCCTGGCTTATTTCTTCATCAACAGCGCATGTGTTTCACATTGTGTCTGCATCGCACCAGAGTCACCAAGGTGAATAATCAAAGGGAAGAGTTTCTTTAGTAAAACTAACAAGCCTAGGAGTCTTCGATCAGTTACACTGGAGAACTCAAGCCATAGGCACTGCAAACTGCTGTCCAAAGTATTACTTCAATTAGAAAATGCTATCACAAGTGAATGCCAAGTTCTTAGAAGGTACTCTACCTGTCTTCCACTTCACTAAGCTTTGGCTGCACTGCCCTGCTACCAGCTTTCACCATGGTATGAGAGTAGTTAATGCCGCTCCAATGCAGCTGCATTGTCCATTTCTACTGAAGATCCAGAACAGAAGTCACATCATTAACACCGGCAGCAGGAGCAACGCCAGCAGCCACCTTCTACCTCACTGCATGTCATTCCACAGGACAGAGGGGTGGCATCTGGAAGGAGGTGAAGCCCTGAAAGCAGGATTTACAGGCAGATGGTTAGCACCATTAAGAAGACTAATGGCTCGGGAGTTTCAGGACTTTCGCAGCAGATCATTCCTGTAATTCTCCAGCCTCCTGTAATTGGACCTTCTTCCCAGTGGAGTAAGTGGGAACACAATGCTGGTGACTGATGAGGTGCCTGTCATTGAAAAAGCGAAGTGGAAGTCCCTATTGTCCCAGAGACAGCTGTGTCATTAGAGACAGAGTGAGATTGACCTGAGGGTCACCACATCCGAGGTTGAGAAGATGGGACTTTCATGGTGGCCTCAGCTAGGGACGGGAATTGAATGCACGCTGTTGATGTTACTCCGCATCATAAGGCGGCTGCCCAGCCAACTGAGGTGCTGGACCCCTGCACATTATTGGAGGGCTATGCACTTCCTTCCTTCCCCCTTCTCCTCCTCCTGGGTCTCTGCCTCTCCTCCAGTATTGGTGCTCTCTTCTCTTGCAAGGAGAGAAGGGAGAGAGGTGTGAGTGTTTCTAATGGCTAGTATAGAAGTCATTATTTTTCCTGTCTTCACCTTCCACCCACCTATCACTGCAATTCTCTGTCACCAGCTTTCACCACCCTTCAGCAACACCTTTTACATGGCCACCTTCCACCTCTGCTGAGGAGCAGGAGCAGAAACAATACCACCAATGGCAGCATGAGGAGTACCACAGCAACAAAACTAATGACACTAGAGTGTCACTGCAAGGAAGGCTGTGATAGGGTAAGGTGAGTGATGGCTGTTCAATTAGGGATGTGAGAGGCCTGCAATGAGGGAAGCTGCAAAAGGTGTTGACCTGTGAATGTTCAGCAAGTCAAGGGTGTGGGGCTTGGCATCTGACAGTGTTACGCCACTCACCCTTCCCATCTTCCTGAGGTCCCTGGACCTTCTTGGTGTATTGTCTCCAGGTTGGAGTATCCACTCACCTGCTTTTTATTTCCTTGGCCTCTTCCATTTGCATTCACTTGTTTGGAGAGGTCACATGCTGTTTTTGGGAGAGCTCAAGGTACTACAGCCTCTCGGACCTTACAGCAGCAATTCCTGGTGAGAGTCTGAGACCTGGGGAGGAGGCAACCTATTCAGATCTCAGCACCGTGCAAGACATTCCCATATGTCTTCCCTTACCCTCAAAAATAGATTTCCCACAAACACAATTGACTGAGTTCCCAACTGTGTTTGATGTATTTCATGCACGTTTACTCTCCTTTCTTTTCCCTTTCTCAAAACTATAACAGTACCTCTTGTCCTCACCTTCCACCCATCAACCTCCATGTTCAACTGATCTGCCAGTTTCGCTACAAGAACACAAGCATGTGGATTTAATGAAAGCAAGTGGGGTGTGCACTGCTGGCCAGACAGCACCTGCTCTCACATCCTTTATGGAAGACCAATTGACTTAAATTCCACCGAGGCACTTGACAGACCAGAGACAGGTCTTTTCCAGGATAAAGGAGGCCTGCAGCTCTTTGTACCCAGCTGCCTCCAGTCAAGAGGCCTCACTTTCTGGTGGGTTAGGAAATTGGTCATCAGCATCCAACTCTTATAGATAGTGATGGATCTATTCCAGAAGAAAAGGTGCTGTCTCCTCTCTTTATTTAACTGATGTCCTCAAAACTGGTTCCAATATCTTCCCAAACATCTAATTCTGTGTGAAATACACTAATTGACTCTCCAACTATTGCAGGCAAAGGATGTTTGGTTAACTATTCAACTTAAGTAACTCACTAAAGCTCCTCCAACAGCACTTTCCAACCCACGACTTCCACAAACTCCCTCAAGGCAGCAGATGCACTGGAAAAAGTTCCCCTCCAAAGCCACACACCATCCTGATTTGGAAATACAATGCTGTTCCTTCACTGTTGCTGGGTCATACAGCATGGTCCAACCATAATGAAGGGCTTATGCTCGAAACATTGATTCTCCTGCTCCTCTGATGCTGCCTGACTGGCTGTGCTTTTTGAGCATCCCACTTTTCGATGCTGAACATAATCCCAAACTAAGTAGTCCCACCTGCCTGTGCTTGGCCATATCCTTCTAATTATTCTTGTTATTCTCATTGTTATTTCTTAATCTTGAAGTCATAGAGATGTACAGCACCAAAACAGACTCTTCGGTTCACTTGTCCATGCCGACCAGATAGCCCAACCCAATCTAGTCCCACCTGCCAGCACTCAGCCCATATCCCTCCAAACCTTTCCTATTCATAGACCCATCCAGATGCCTTTTAAATGTTGTAATTGTACCAGCATCCACTACTTCCTCTGGCAGCTCATTCCATACATGTACCACCCTCTGTGTGGAAAAAGTTGCCCCTTAGGTCTCTTTTATATCTTTCCCTCTCACTCTAAACCTATGCCCTTTAGTTCTGGACTCCCTGACCCCAGGGAAAAGACTTTGTTTATTTATCCTATTCATGTTCCTCATGATTTTATAAACCTCTAAGGTTACCCCTCAACCTCCAACACTCCAGGGAAAAAGTATTCTTGTACTTATCTAAGTGTCTTCTAAAAGTTGTAACTGTACTTGCATCCATCACTTCCTTTGGAAGGTCATTCCACACATGAACCACTCTCTGTGTAAAACAAAAATGACCCTCAGGTCTTTTTAAAATCTTTCTCCTCTCGCCTTAAAAATTTGCCCTCTAGTTTTGAAATCCCCCAACTTGGGAAAAGACACCTGCCATTCATCTTATTATCAAAATCCTGAAACTGCCTTCCTAACAGCATTGGATGTCCTTATACCCTAAAGAGTACTACAGTTCACACCACCTTCCTCAAGATCATTTGGGGTGGGTAGTAAATGCTGGGCTAGCCAGCAAAGCCCACATCCACACAAATGGATAAAATAAAGAATGGGAACATAGCCTGGATTGAGAAGGCATTAGCAATAGATGCAATTTTTCAGACGTTGGAAGCTCTATTTGTTTTACTTGTTTTGGCTAACTATAATGTTTATTTTAAATAAATTTAGTTTGAATCCTTTTTTTGATTTACTGCCACTGTTTTCTCATTCTTGTTGCATTGTGTTAACCTCAAACAGAATCGCCAGCCATTTTGATTGACACTTTGAAAACACAATTGTGTTCTCTTATTGTGATCCCACCTCTAAAAACATTGAGCGCTTAGGCAATTTCTTTTGGGGTGGGGATGGGGGTGGGAGATTTGCAATTTTCATGTGGAATTGTCTGTAACTTTTAGATCTTTGTGATTATTTTCAATTACAGTAAATTTAATGCTCAGATCCTGATGCAGGAGCAGTTCTTCTGTTGATATTGAAGATAAGCCATTTCATAAAATTGGATTTTTACACTGATTAGCACACGAAATCTGTACTGATTTCTTTTCTTTCATATACCAGATTGAACAAATTACCATCAATTATTCCTAACATTTCCTTTAACTTTAGTGACTCTAGTGATTATTTGATTTTCCCCACCACGTGATTCTGTGTCTGAGTGAGTGAAGTCACTGCCAAGAACATGTTTTCTTTCAGGTGCCAGATTATGGCGGCATTTTTCTGTCTGGAACTGTTGTGTAGTGACTGGATGTTGATTTACCAGAAAGGCTATTTTAATTTTGCAATGACTTAATATTGCTAGGGCTTTTGGGCAGGTTCCAAAATGATTTACAATGATCAATGTTTATTTCCTCACTTTCCTAATAGGTGTACAAACACTAAAATAGATTTTGGGTTGAATGTTCTATCCAGGAATTTGGTTAGTTCTGATACTTTCGCCGCTCTAACTTTTTATTATGGGTGGCACAGTGGCTCAGTGGTTAGCACAGCTGCCTCAGCACCAGAGACCCAGATTTGATTCCAGCCTCGGGTGACTGTGTGGAGTGTGCACATTCTCCGCATGTCCGTGTGAGTTTCCTCTGGGTGCTCCGGTTTCCGCCCACAATCCAAAGATATGCAGGTTAGGTAGATTGGCCATGCTAAATTGCCCATAGTGTTCAGGGATGTGTAGGTTAGGTGCATTAGTCAGGGGAAATGTAGGGTAAGGGGGATGGGTCTGGGTGGGTTACTCTTCGAAGGGTTAGTGTGGGCTTGTTGGGCTGAGGGGCCTGTTTCTACAGTGTAGAGATTCTATGATTCTATTAAATGTAATTTGTTTCAAAAATTCTCAAATTTGATTATCCAATATTCAAGTGTCCAGAAAAGAAACCCTTACAATTGTTTAGTTTACTTCAAAAATCTTTTATGCAATTTCTTCTCTCTACTTTTCCTCTCATCGTTTCTGCTGGTATTTTCTTTCCTTACTCACATTCTCTCCTGAAGTCCTTGTTTCTGCTCTCTGTTAGGATTGGGGAGAGGAAGGAGGGTGGGGAAGTGAATGAGCAGTGGAGTTATCCAATATCTTGCATAAATGGTCAAACATTCTTGCAGGAGCTCAGCCAAAAGGTGAATATAGCAAAATCTAACCATCGTGATGAAACAGAGTTTGAATGCTGGGTGCTGAACGTCAAATGAATAAGGGACTTAAGGATGGGAAGGAAATCCACCTTTGTTTTTTCTAACATATTCCCCTATGCGTAGTTGGGTGATTTTCTCCCAAGGGGAAAGAAGCTAGCTGATTAGTGAGGCTCTGGCAAGTATTCTATTCTATTTCTGAGGCTTAAAACTACATGAACAGTGGTGAAGTAAATAAAGCAGTTAAAAATAATAAAACAAGTATTTGGGTAATATAATTAAGTAGTTAATTAAAATACATTGAGGATGGTAGAAAAGGTGATAAATCACAGTTGCAGGATGTGGGCTGTCCTGGATGCATTGTGATCCAGGGCACATTTCCAGTGAGTGTTTGCAGTTTCTGCAGTTTTAGCTCCGACATTATGAACTGGTGATTGATCTACAAGCACTGTGACATTATCAGTGAGGAGCAAAGTTACAGTCTATTCCAAGAGGTGACTGATGTGGATTTTTGCCTCTAGCTGCATATTTTACCTGATGTGGCAATGTCAATGAGGCTTTTAAAGAAAGGTTGATTAGAGGGCAGGACAGACATGTCCCTGTGAAAATAAGGGATAGAAATGGCAAGATTATGGAACCATGAATGACAGGTGAAATAGTGAGACTAGCTAATAGGAAAAAGGAAGCTTACATAAGGTCCAGGCGACTGAAAACAGATGAAGCTTTGGAAGAATATTGGGAAAGTAGGATAATCTGAAATGAGGAACTAAGAGGGCAAAAAAGGGTCATTAAATATCTTCAGCCTTTTATTGTATATTAGCACCAAGAGGGTAACTGGAGAAAGGGTTGGCCCACTCAAGGACAAAGGAGGAAAATTTTGCATGAAGTCAGAGAAAACAGGTGAGAATCTTAATGAGTATTTTGTGTCAGTATTCAGTAAGATATTGGGGTTTGGGATAGATATTTGATTACTCTAGGTCAAGTCGGCACAAGGAGGGAGGAATGTTGGGTATTCTAAAAGGCATTAAGGTGGACAAGTCCCCAGATCTGGATGGGATCTATCCCACATTACTGAGAGAAGTGAGAGAGGAAATAGCTGGGACCTTAACAGGTATCTTTGCAGCATTCCTGAACACAGGCGAGGTCCCGGAGGACTGGAGAATTGCAAATGTTGTCCCCTTGTTTAAGAAGGGTTGCAGGGATAATCCGGGTAATTATAAACCGGTAAGCCTGATGTCAGTGATAGGGAAGCTACTGGAGAAGATACTGGGGAATAGGTTCTATTTACATTTGGAAGAAAATGGGTTTATCAGTGATAGGCAATATGATTTTGTGCAGGGAAGGTCATCTTTTACCAGCTTAATAGAATTCTTTGAGGAAGTGACAAAGTTGATTGATGAGGGAAAGGATATAGATGTCATGTACATGGATTTCAGTAAGGTGTTTGATAAGTTCCTCATGGCAGATTGATGGAGAAAGTGAAGTTCCATGGAGTCCAGGGTGTACTGGCTAGGTGGATAGAAAACTGGCTGGGCAGCAGGAGACAGAAGGTAGTAGTGGAAGGGAGTTTCTCAAAATGGAGACCTGTGACCAGAGGTGTTCCATAGGGATCCGTGCTGGTACCACTGTTGTTTGTGATATACATAAATGATCTGGAGGAAGGTATAGGTGGTCTGTTTAGCAAGTTTGCAGATGACACTAAGATTGGTTGAGTAGCAGATAGTGAAGGGGACTTCCATAGAATGCAGCAAAATATAGATAGATTGGAGAGTTGGGTGGAGAAATGGCAGATGGAGTTCAATCTGGGAAAATGCAAGGTAATGCATTTTTGAAGATCCAGTTCTAGAGTGAACTGTGCAGTAAATGGAAACGCCTTTTGGAAAATTGATGTACAGAGAGATCTAGATGTTCAGGTCCATTGCACCCTGAAGGTGGCAACGCAGGTTGAGAGAGTGGTCAAGGAGGCATACAGCATGCTTTCCTTCATCGGACAGAGTATTGAGTACAAGAGTTGGAAGATCATGTTACAGTTGTATAGGAGATTGGTTTGGCCACATTTGGAATACTGCATACAGTTCTGGTTGCCACATTACCAAAAGGATGTGGATGGTTTGGAGAGAGTGCAGAAGATGTTCACCCGGATGTTGCCTGGTATTGAGGGTGCTAGCTATGAGAAGAGGTTGTGTAGATTAGGATTATTTTCCATGAAAAGACTGAGGTTGAGGGTGGACCTGATTGAAGTCTACAAAATGAGAGGTATAGGCAGGGTGGATAGCAAGAAGCTTTTTCCCAGGGTGGGGGACTCGATTACTAGGAGGTCACAAGTTCAAGGTGAGAGGGGAAATGTTTAAGGGAAATATGCATGAAAAGTTCTTTACACAGAGGGTGGTGGGTGGAATGTGTTGCCAGCAGAGGTTGTTGATGTGGCCACGATAGCATCATTTAAGATGTATCTGGATAGGTACATGAATGAGGAGGGAGCAGAGGGATACAGATCCTTGGAAAATAGGCAACAGGTTTAGATAGAGGATCTGGAGGGCTGAAGGGCCTGTTCCTGTGCTGTAATTTTCTTTGTTCATAATGTCATAATGTTCTAACTCATCCATGCTGACCAGATATCCCAACCTGATCTAGTCCTATTTGCCAGCACTTGGCCTGCATCCCTCCAAACGCTTCCTATTCATGTACCCATCTAGGTGCCTTTTAAACATTGTAATTGTATTAACCTCCGCCAGTTCCTCTGGCAGCTCATTTCATACACACACCACCCTCTGCATGAAAATGTTGCCCCTTAGGTCCCTTTTATCACTTGCCCCTCTCACCCTAAACTTATGCCCTCTAGTTCTGGACTCCCTTTGTTGTCCCTCGTATCATAAGAAATTAGATGCAAATGGGATGATATAGAAGAATTTAACAAATTTGTATTACGGCTTACTTTTTTACAAATATTGCACTCACAGATACATTCATGTCAGTGTTAAAGTTAAGCTATATAAATCCAGCATTTAAGTCCACATTTTAAATCCATAACTGAGGAACATGCTTCTTGTGTGTTATACTTTGTGATTCTAAGTACATTGGGATCTTTATACCCTCAGGTCACATGCTGCAACACAGTGATGGTGACATCAACATATCTGTTTAAGGCATACAGACATATAGACCATAACAGAAAAGTTCCCTTTCTTCAATAATAACCTCTTCTCCCATATGGGTATACACTGCTGTACATAGGCACGTGTTGTCAATTCAATAGTTATAAAACTCTACCTGTTTTGGGATGTTAAAATCAACCCCATAAAGTTTTAATCACCATTCTTTTCAATTAAGGTATCAAGCTACATGTTTTGGTGTTCAAATATTGTAAGCCCAATTTTATTCTATACAAATCTGCCAAATTACAAAGTTAAAATGGGAGCCATGTGAATCATCTTCATTAATGGGAGATCTTTGCTGTGAGTGAACATTTCTGAAAACCTCCAGGTATGCCAAATAGAACAAGCTATCCCAGAGAGCCGCAGTCCTATTGACATCACTGACAATGATGACACAGGATTTGTGTCGCGGCTTCATACTTAGTGCTTACTTCATGAAGCGACTGGAGACCTTGAAATTAGTTGGAGAACTGATGATCCAGCCGGATGTTCAGCCGGAGCCCTCAGTGCCTCACTCACTGCTCCACTCAGTACCACACTCCCTAACTGAAGTGGAGAGCTGGACAATGAGAGATGTGACCTGCGAGACAGCAAGGGGAGCAGTAAGAGATATGACCAACATCAAGAGGGATGGCAAACATGGGGGTTGTCCAGGAATGACCAGTGTTGAGAGGGATGGTAAGCAGAATGACCAGAGGGAGAGATGCTAACAATGGGCACGCTACAGCTGTGCACACAATGGGTGGCCAAGAGGAGTGTTGGATCAGCCATGATCCTACTGAATGGTGGAACAGGTCTTACTCTTTCTCTGATTTCTTGTGTATTATGGGTACCCTTCTTCCAATTCAGGATTTGGAGATGCCAGTGTTGGACTTGGGTGTACAAAGTTAAAAATCACACAACACCTGGTTATAGTCCAACAGGTTTAATTGGAAGCACTAGCTTTTGGAGCGCTGCTCCTTCATCAGGTGGTTGTAGAGTACACAATTGTAAACACAGAATTTATAGCAGAAGTTTACATTCAAAAATACCTTGATTGTTTAAGTCTCTCATCTGTTAGAATGACCATGATAGTTTCACTTCTTTCATATGTAAATCACAAAACTTTTTTTAAAAGTTACATTCTCAGGTTAACTGTAACAATTGGTGTCAGTCCAGATAAGATGTTAAGATGTTGAAGGTGTTAGCCCCCTGTGTTCTGCTGTCTGTTCCATAATGTTTAGACTGATTCTAATCTAACAAGTGAGTTAACAGAATCTTACATGGATTCATGCAGTTTTTGAGGAAAGTACAATGTAACTTTGCAAGTACAAATTCACCTCACAAACATATATGAGTGTGTGTGTGAGTAAAGGGGTCTAAGTCTGTGAGTGCATGTGTGAGAATGGGAGTGTGTGTGTGTCTGGGATGGGGGGTTGTGAGTGTCTATGAGAGAGAGTGTATATGTGTGTGTGAGTGTAAAGTGTCTACATCTATGAGAGGATGTGTGTGGGAGTGTGTGCGTCTATAGGAGTGTATATGTGTGTGTGTGTCTCTGGGGTAGGGGGTTGTGAGTGTCTGTGAGAGAGTGTAATTGTGTGTGAGTGAGTGTAAAGGGGTCTAAGTCTGTGTTAGGGTGCATGTATGACTGTGGGAGTGTGTGTGTGTGTGTGTGTGTGTGTGTGTGTGTGTGCGTGTGTGAGTGAGTGACATGAACACAAGGTCCTGGTTGAGGCCATCCCTCTGGATACTGAACCTAGCTGTCAGACTCTGCTCGGCCACTTTTTGCTGCTGCCTGTCCCGAAGTCCGCCTTGGAGGATGGTCACCCAGAAGAAAAGTTTCCAGAGTTTTAAAAGGAACATTTTGATGGGAATTGTTTTGAAATGAGAAGCAAACCATCCAGTCAGTGCATGATGGATGCATTGTTAGTTAATCATTAACTGTATGTCAATTAATGTGTTCTGCCTGTATCCATGTTGTACAATCTAACACGTTTCCAATGAGATTGTCTTGATCTATCTTTTTGAACTCCTTAGCTAATAGTACTGTGGGAGTATATTCATTGCAGTGATTCAAGAAAGTGAATGACCGCAATTACTGGTGAGCAATTTGTTGGCTTTGCCAGTAAAGCCCACATCCTATGAATGAATAATATCAAAATAAAGTGTTTTGGTGACACGTTAGGGGCTATTTATTGACTCTATTATCATTTTTAAAAAATTCATTCATCGGACATGGGCAACACTGGTTGGGTCAAAGTTTATTGCCTGTCCCTAGTTGCCCTTGAGAAGGTGGAGGTGAGATGCTTCTTGAACCGTTGCAGTCGCCCTGCTGTAGGTTAACCTACAATGCCATTAGGGAGGGAATTCCAGAATTCTGACCCAGCAACAGTGAATGAACAATGATACATTTCCAAGTCATGATGGTGAGTGGTTTGGAGGGGAACTTGCACATGCTGGTGTTCCCATGTATCTGCTGCCCTGGTCTTTCTAGATGGAAGTGGTCGTGGGTTTGGAAGATGCTGTCTTAGAATCTTTGGGGAATTTCTGCAGTGCTTCTTGTAAGTAGTATACACTGCTGCTACTGAGCATCAGTGGTAGAGGAGTGGCTGCTTTTGGATGTAGTGCCAATTGAGCAGGCTGCTTTGTCCTGGATGGTATCAAGCTTCTTGGGTGTCATTAGAGGTGCACCCATCTAGGCAAGTGGGGACGTATCCCTGATGTGTGCGTTGTAGATGGTGGAAAGACTTTGGGGAGTGACAAGCTGAGTTACTCAACTGCAATATTCCTTGCCTCTGACCTGCTGATATAGCCAATGCACGTATCTGTCAATGGTAACCCCAAGAATGTTGATAGTGGGGATTCAATGATGGTAAGGAGAAATTGAGGACTGCAGATGCTGGAGAGTCAGAGTAGAAAAGTGTGGCACTGGAAAAGCACAGTAGGCCAGGCAGCATCCGAGGAGCAGGAGATGAAGGGCTTACGTCCGAAACATCGATTCTCCTGCTCCTCGGACGCTGCCTGACCTGCTGTGCTTTTCCAACACCACACTTTTCAATTCAGTGATGGTAACACCATTGGATGCTAAGGGATAGTGGTTAGATTGTATTGAATTGCCTGGCATTTGTGTGATGTGAATGTTACTTATTTTCTTTAATGAATGTGTTTAAAAGTTTGTTAAACTAGGAAGTAACTCATATCGAGAATAGACTTTCATTGGGGTGAAAATACCAGAATGACAAATCTGTATTTTAATAATATTACTGCAATAAATCTGTTTTTTTTTAAAAGGACTCCAGTTGGTGTAAAGATGCCATTCTAATTTAATTTTAGAAGCTTTAGTTTGGAGATTTCACATACTTGTTTTTAATTGTATAATGATGAACACTGTCCATATCTTGGGGTGACTTTACTTCATAATTATGCTGCTTTAGTATAAATAATTCCAAACTGTGATATTCACTTTTGCATAATTGTTTTGAATTTTCAAAACACGGTCCATCTTAATTTAAATGCACATTGATGACTATTGCATTAAGCTTAATTAAAATTCAGACTGATGCATTTCTTTAAGAGCAATTTTGACTTAGAATGATATTTATTGAGCTTACTCACCATTTCTACTTACTTCCCTTGTTGTGACTCAATATATGGGCTCTTTCTTCACAAATCAGCCCTGTAAGTGAGCAGAAGACTAGGCATTCAAAACGAAAAAAGTAACAATTAATGGGTTTTTGCATGTTTCATGCTACTCTTTGAGTTATTTTATGTGTTTTCTTTGTCTTTAATTTTGATATTATTGCTCCATTTAAATTAATATCTTCCTGAGCTATGTGCATAACATGCAAGTCATAGAATGACTGGCCTCGTACCCTGTAATCAGTTACAAGAAGGGATACAAATATAGTGACAAAGACATTCACATGCAATTCTTACCACATTCCCCTAGGAATGCATTGCCTCATCCTCAAGAACTTGACAGCCAACTTGACTCCAGTTGTTATATTAGTCATGATTGTAAATCTAAAGCATATGTACATTAATGTACTGTGCCAATATGTATTGTTGACCATTGCTTACACTGAAGATTCTTGGTGCAAGGCAATGCAGTATTTTCTGCTTTTTGGAATCAAGTTTCGGAACTAAGCACCTTCAAGCCATATTCAATAAGGGTTGATACACCATTGAAAACCTCATTACAAACGTAACATTTTCAGTTCTGAGGAAGGGTCACTGTGATTTCTCTCCACAGATGTGCCAAATCTGCTGAGCTTTTCCAACAATTTCTATTTCTGTTTCTGCTTTCCAGCATCAGCAGTTCTTTTGGTTTTTATGTAACGTTCTCAGGGTGTTTTTTTTTTAACAGGAATATCATCCCTCTCGAGAAGTAAGCTTCTACTTCCCAGGAACCATTTTGTATTTTAGGGAAAATCATGAATGTTAAAGTTATCGCATTCATTACGATGTTTTCCAGAGAAGAGACATACCCCTTTCCTATTAATTGTACAGAGATGCAAATGTGTGAAAATCTATCTATAATATTGAGCTAAATGAAGTAACTGTAACACTAACTAGGAGAAGTATTAAAGAGACTATTAAAACTCAAAGAGGATAAAACATCTGGTTGGAATAGATTGTCTAGGTCGATGTTATACTTTTTTAAAAATGATACTATTCTGAAGCTCCTCGGGATGTATCATTGCTTCAATGTTGCTCTATGAATATAAGTTGTCATTGATTACATCTGTGCATTTTAAAAGAATCTGGTCAAAAAAATATCCAAGGCATCATTACACAGTTCAATAATTCATTTGAAAATGTTGTAGTGCTAGAGGATTGGTGGATAGTTACCCTGATACTTATGTTTGAAGGGAGCATATAATATATCCAGGGGACAACAGACAAATCAGCTTAACATTGACAATTAGAAAAGTCATTGAATCCTTCCTCAAGGAGAAAAGAGAAAACATTCAGAAACAACATAGTCATGAGTAGTGAATTTCCAAAGGCAAACTCTTGATTTGATTAAGTTATTCCAATTCATAGAGTTAACAAGAGAGAGTAGACAAGGCAATACAGGAGATGTAAAGTACTTAAATTTCTAAAAGGCCTTTAGTAAGGTGCGACAAATAGGTTAATAAATAAAGTTGAAGCATGCTGAATCAGGGGACAAACAGAATAGCTTAGCTAGCTGGCTTCAAGACAGAAAGTTGGGGAAAAGTGTAATTATTTAGAGTAGCAGAAGCTGCGAAACTGTGTACCACAAGGATTAGTTGGGGGACCACTGTTGTTCACAATTTATATTAATAATTTATTGTTTAGAATCAAAAACATTAAGTTCTAAACATGCAGATGCCATTAAAACATAATGGAAGAATGCACCCACACAAGAGATCATGAATAACTTGGAGAATGAGCACAATTGCCAATTTCATCATCTACATAAATGATTTGGATGCGAGCATAAGAGGTACAGTTCGTAAGTTTGCAGATGACACCAAAATTGGAGGAGTAGTGGACAGCAAAGAAGGTTACCTCAGATTACAACAGGATCTTGATCAGATGGGCCAATGGGCTGAGAAGTGACAGATGGAGTTTAATTTAGATAAATGCGAAGTGCTGCATTTTTGGAAAGCAAATCTTAGCAGCACTTATACACTTAATGGTAAGGTCCTAGGGAGTGTTGCTAAACAAAGAGACCTTGGAGTGCAGGTTCATAGCTCCTTGAAAGTGGAGTCACAGGTAGATAGGATAATGAAGAAGGTGTTTGGTATGCTTTCCTTTATTGGTCAGAGTATTGAGTACAGGAGTTGGGAGGTCATGTTGCGGCTGTACAGGACATTGGTTCGGCCACTGTTGGAATATTGCGTGCAATTCTGGTCTCCTTCCTATCGAAAAGATGTTGTGAAACTTGAAAGGGTTCAGAAAAGATTTACAAGGATGTTGCCAGGGTTGGAGGATTTGAGCTACAGGGAGAGGCTGAACAGGCTGGGGCTGTTTTCCCTGGAGCGTCGGAGGCTGAGGGGTGACGTTATAGAGGTTTATAAAATCATGAGGGGCATGGATAGGGTAAATAGAGAAAGTCTTTTCCCTGGGGTGGGGGGAGTCCAGAACTAGAGGGCATAGGTTTAGGGTGAGAGAGGAAAGATATAAAAGAGAAGTAAGGGGCATCTTTGTCGTGCAGAGGGTGGTACGTGTATGGAATGTGCTGCCAGAGAAAGTGGTGGAGGCTGGTACAATTGCAAAATTTAAAAGGCATCTGGATGGGTATATGAATAAGAAGGGTTTGGAGGAATATGGACCAGGTGCTGGTAAGTGGGACTAGATTGGGTTGGGATATCTGGTTGGCATGGACAAGTTGGACCGAAGGGTCTGTTTCCGTGCTGCACATCTCTATGACTCTATAATGATTAATTTTAAGTGTGAGATCTTATGTTTTTATCAGAAAAATAACAATGTCACATATGGGTAAGTAGGAATCTAAATTGAGTAGATGAGCAAAGAGAAAATACACAAATCACTGAAAGTAGCATTGAAAGCAGCAATTGTTGTAAAAGCTCAGCAGGTCTGGCAGCATCTAGGGAGAGAAACAGAATTAATTTCTGTCTTTGTTTCTGATTTCCAGCATGTGCAGTTATTTTTATTTGTTTACTGAAAGTAGTGTCCTCAATTAATCAGATATTTAAAATGTGACACAAGCACTAGGTGAATAGAACTAAAGTTATGTTAAATGTGTAGTGAATCTTAGTTAGAAAACACTTAGACAACTATGTGCAGTTGCGCTTGCCATGGGGAGAAAATTATTGGCGGGGGGGGAGGTGGGGTGATTGGAAGGAAAGTTAGCAGCCAGCCAACAGGCCCAGAAAACAAGCAAGATATGCTACAGGTGGCTAAATCAATGGATACTGGGACTTCAGTCCCTTGCTGGGAGCAAGTCCTATCCTCTGGACCTGGCAGGTTCAGCAATCCCTGCAGCACCAGAGCTCCAAAGTGGGCACTGCTTTGGTCAGGATCACAAAAGAGACCCTGTAGTTTCCGGAGTGAGGTAAGTGGGGGGCATTGGGTAGGGGTGTCTTTGGCAACTTGAAGGGAATGGCAGTATGGATTTTGCTGTATAGCTGGGTAGGAAAGGAAGGGGATAAATCAACAAGGAGCAATAGGTAAAGGGTACTCCTCTGAAGATAGCAACCCTCCCTTGCCCATTGTCTTAGACATCTTAAATAGTTGGAATCTACTTCACTACCTGCCTGCCCAAGCTAACCATTTATATGTAATAGTGGGGTCAACTGAACTTTTAACAATCTCAATTGACCCTTCGTTCTTTATTAGATAAATAGATGATTTCGGCACCTGCCACTCTGTGTATTGGGGGTGAATCCAGCAGGTGGAATAATGACGAACTATGTTACATGTGCCTCCCTGCCAAAAACGTACCCTGCAGGGTCACATGATATCTAGCACCTAGAGGAACTAGAGAGAGCAGAAAAAGGATTTTCAAGGATGGTACAGGAAATAAAAGATTATACCTTTCAAGGGAAGAGTGAACAAGCTGGTCACTTTCTTTTTGTAAAGAGAAAGCTGAAAAGTAATTTAATAGTGGTTTTTAAAATGAGGAAAGGTTTTGACACACTAGGCACAGGTTTAGGGAAGAGCAAAACAAAACAAAATACATAAGATAATCATCAAGAAATCAAATAGGGAATTCAGAAGAAATCTCTTTACCCACAGAGTGGTACAAATACAGAGCTCACAACCACAGAGAATTGTTGGGGTGAATTTCATCAACGCATTTAATAGAAAAACACATAAGAACGAAAGGTTGAGGAGACTTGAGAGGAGCATGCATGCCAGTACAGACTGTTTGGGGTGAGTGACATGTTATTGTGTTGCATGGTCTGCATAATTTTGTGAGCTATTTCCCAAAACCCAATGCCATCCATTCCCCACCTGGCCCTGGCCCAATCTCCACCTGTGTGACTCTGCATGTATCTGGCAGCTTGCTGGAGAGTAGTTTCTATTGAATAAAATCAGCTTTTGAGAAAGCATGGTCTGTACAACCATGCATTTCCATTAAGTTGGCATACTTTCAGTACCCCTAGACTTGTATCATTCCAACATATTCCCACATTCCACCCTCCACAGGCCTGATGCCATCCAAAATGCTGCTTCCCATTTCCTAACCAACACCAAATCCAAATCACTGATCACCCCTGTGTTTGCTGACCTGTAATGACTGTGTCTCAAATTAAAATCCTTATCCTTGTTTTCAAGTCCCTCCATTTCCTCACCTCTCTCTACGTAATCTTCTCTATGTAATCTCCTCTAGCCCCACAAGATGTCTGCACTCCTTGAATTCTGGTGTCTTGAGCATCCCCGATTTTACTTGCCTTTGTAGTTACATGCAAGTTGCTGGGCCCTTAGAACTGCAAGTTCCCTTCTAAACCTTTTTTCATCTCTCTTTTAAGACGTTCCTTATAACTTATTTCCTTATGATCTCTGCCCTAATATCTCCCAAAGTGTCTGGGTGTCAAATTTTGTCATGTGGTGCTCCTGAGAAGCATCTTGGAAAATCTAATTATGTTCAAGACACTCGATTAGTGCAAGCTGTTGGTATGTACAAAGGCCTGTTATTTACATGGACTCTTGGAGGATTCATATTTAAGAACTTTATTTGTGACATACACTTTTCTTTCATTACAACACCTACTTCCTGGATCACAATCTTACCATTCCTTTTCTGACATGCCAGTCTTTCAAAATGCTGATTTATTCTACTTGATTCTGGTTGAGTCTCCAAGGTCATCCATCAACCATCTTCCAGTTCTGACAGTTGTCCTGCTCTCAAAACTGGATTTATTCTTGTTGCCATTCCTGCTGCCTTTCCCTGCATCCTTATTCTGCCTTGCTTGTGGCTAAACCCATCTTGGCTCTAGCCCAGTGTGTGTACTGACCATCAGTGTCTCCCCTGTTCCTCTTGCATTCTTTACAATCAGTGTACTTTCTATCTTGGCAGTCAAAGTTAACAGCTTAAGGGCCTGATAGTACAAATTTTACATTAACTTTTAAAAGTGTCGCAAATCTTCCTATAAAATTTGTATTACATGACTTGCATGAATCATCTGATTCATTGAATATATTTGATTCATTATTTCAATAGCACAATGGTTCGTTTCTAATTGTCTGAGTGAGTAATACATTTAACATCATAAACAGCAGATAGTTCATCAGTGAATATAATGACTTTTATCATATTTGATTAAATTCTAAACTGCAGTTTGGAGCCTACTCAAAGTTGTTCAGCTATCTGACGCACAGGTTGCATCAAGGATTATTATTTTGCTTTGAATGTTTAGTTATCTGCCTACTTAAGGCACTTAATTTTTTAATTCATTTGCAAATACCTACAAGGAATTACTATTTTAGAGTTATGGCTGAAAATGTTGTTTCAAAGCAAGGTGAGTCAGATTGCTCTTGCACACCTCTTAGTGGCCAACTGAAGAGTGGTAACAGTGCAGAGCTGAATCTTTCTTGGTTAGCATATTATCTGCTGGAAACAGATGGTATAGCAAAATGTGAGAACACAGTTCCCCGATTGCTTGAAAACATCTCTTAACATGTGTTGTTCTGTATTTAACACAGAAATGCAGTATCTGAGGTGAATTTAAAGGGTGATCCATAACTCTACAGTCCATGTCATACCTCAAGCCAAATTCCATTCACTCATCATCTCTGTGCTCACAGACTCATTGGCTCTCAATTGAGCAATGCCTTGATTTAAAATTCTCACGTTTGTTTGCAAATCCCTCCATGGTCTTGCTCTTCCATATCTGTGTAATCGTCTCTAGTCCCATAACATCCCAGAATAACTGCAATTCTGACCTCTTCCGCAACCTTAATATTGAGCACACCATCATTGATTGCTGTGCTCTCAGTTGCCCAGGCCCTATTCTCTGGACTCCCCTTTCTGGAGCTGTTTACTTTTCAATCTCTCTTTCTGTGTTTCAAGCCATTTCTTAAAGCCTGCCTTTTTTGCCAACATTTTGGTCTTCTGCCTAAATATCTCCTTATGTGGGTCAGTGTCATATCTTGTTAGATAGTGATCCCTATGAATTGCCTTGGGGCACCTTATTGAATTAATTGTGCTGCATTATGTTGTTTTACTTGCATTAGGATTAAAATTAGTGACAGATTCAAATGGTTGATTTCCTGTCAGCAAAAAATATGGCCATGCTGCACTGTTATAACACTTGGTCAGAAAATCATTGTATCTACCAATGTTGTATCTATCTCATCACCTTACAAGCAGCCACAAGTTGTGAACAGTTTCCGTTCTTGAATCCATTCGCAAATCAATTTGGACTTAAGGCTGAACACAATGTAGGACAATATAAACTAGCAGTTTGTAACTACAAGAAATGTTTGCAGTTGGATTTGTAAAATTAATATTCATACATTCTGTATGGGATCGCATTTGTAAGTACAAGCATTCGTAAGTTGGGAATCACCTGTACTTTAAATGGTGATCTACTGGAAAAGAAATGAAGGTGCACACGAAGTTTATTGACATCTGAAAGAGGAAAGATATGTTAATATTTTGCACGAAAATCCCCATTAGCCATTTAAAGACACAGAGACATTATACAGTACAAAAAGAGACCCTTCGATCCAACTGATCCATGCCAACCAGATAGCCTAAATTGATCTAGTCCCACTTGCCAGCATTTGGCCCATATACAATCCAATTCATGTGCCCATCCAGATGCCTTTTAAATGTTGTAACTGTACCAGCCTCCAACACTTCATCTAGCAGCTCATTCCAACATGCACCGCTCTCTGTGTGAGAAAGCTGCCCCTCAGATCCCTTTTAAATCTTTCCCCTCTCATCTTCAACATATGCATTCTAGTTATGAACTCCCTACCCTGGGAAAAATACTTTGGCTATTCATCTTATCCATGTCTCTTGTGATTTTACAATCACCAACACTCCAGGGAAAAAGAAGTCCCAGCCTATTCAACCTCTCCCTCCAGCTCAAACCCTCCAATCCTGGCAACATCCTTCAAAATCTTTTCTGAACCCTTTCATGTTTCACAACATCCTTCCCATATCAGGGTGACCAGAATTGAATGCAGTATTCAAAAGTGGCCTAACCAATGTCCTGACCACTGCAACATGACGTCCCAACTCCTATACAATGCACTGAACAATGAAGGCAAGCATGCCAAATGCCTGTCTACCTACAATTCCTCTTTCAATGGAACTATGCACCTATACCCCTAGATCCCTTTGTTTGGCAGCACTGCCCAGGCCCCTTCTGTTAACTGTATAAGTCCTGGCCTGATTTACCTTATCAAAATGCAACACTTCATATCTATTTAAATTAAATTCCATCTGCCACTCCTCGGCCCACTTCTTTCCAGCAATTTGTTTTTCTAATTTAGATTGTGACCGTCTGCAATTTTATTTCACGTAATGTTATAAATTAACTTCCATCCCAAAAAAGGTGATTAGAAAACAGGGCTGGCTTGATTTTTTAAAAATTTATTGGTTCTCTGTTCAAAATATGAATTGTTTCTGTGTCAACTTTTCTAAAGAGTGCCTATGATAAAGTATGTGCTCCAGTAAGATGTCACGGCTACTTTCAATCCTAATGGCTCCCCTAATGAATATCCTTCCATTGACATCCAGAACTACACCACAAATTTATTGAAAGTAGTGCACAGTGGCTTGCTTGATAACTCCTTCCAGACTTCCCTCCCACCTTTTTGGGAGACTGCGTGGCTCCCACGCTTCTAAGTAACTGCTTAATCACATGTTGTCAAATTGTGAAGTTGAAAACAAATGACATTGATCTTGCCCACTTTTGTTTAGGATTAACCACAGCACCATCTGGAGCAATCCAAATAACGGAAATACTGCTTCAGTGTTTCTGCGTCAAGATATGTTTTGGATTTAATTGGTTCCTGCCACGCTGGGTGTTGGCGAAAAATGTTGATGTTCCTTGCCTCAAGCGGTTGGTACTTTTACTGTCACCAACACACATCTGCACATTTCTGAACTTGAAACCCCTGGTGTTCAAATGGAAGCTATGAAGTCACCATCAGTAATGTGCTGCTTTGGGGGAAACCTTGTACATTTTAGAGATGTTCCATCCCTCTCGTTTGCCAGATCCTTTCTTCTCAGAGAATGAAAGAATTGGCATATTTGATAAAACGTGGCAATTTTCATACAATAAACACTTTCCTATGGATAACCCACCAATGTCTCCTGCAGCATGTAGAACAGCTCCATGACCATTCCTTTTCCATTGAAATAAAGTTACCCAAAAGTAGAGTTAGATTACTTACAGTGAGGAAACAGGCCCTTCAGCCCAACAAGTCCACACCGACCCGCAACCCACCCAGACCCCTTCACTACGGGCAATTTAGCACGGCTAATTCACCTAACCCGCACATTGTTGGACTGTGAGAGGAAACCGAAGCAAATCCACGCAGACACGAGGGGGGGAGGGAGGGGTGGTGATGTGCAAACTCCACACAGTCAGTCGCTTGAGGCGGGAATTGAACCTGGGTCTCTGGCACTGTGAGGCAACAGTGCTAACCACTGTGCCGTCAACAATGTTGAGCATTATCAGGTGTGAACAAAGCATATGTTCTTATGTTCTAGATGTTGTCTCTTCTTGAATCCATCATCATCATGTTGATGGCATAATGTGACTTGAATCTTCAAAGACATTTCTGTCTCCCTACTTCACTGAACTTCACTTGGGAAAGCAACAGTAACAGTGAAGATTATAGGAAAATGCACCTTGCAGAAATTTCTGGTGGCTAAAATGACTTTCTAAAATGGCTCTGATGCAACTACACAAAAAAAAAGCCAAATTAAACATTTCTCTGAAGTAATTTTGGGAAAATAATAGGAAGAAAGTTTTTAAAATCCATTTTTGGGCAGATGTCCATTGTAGGTGTAGCCTTGATAAAGTCAAGAAAAAGACACAGGATCTTTGACCTGACTAATTCTTGTTTTTGTAAAAAGTGCTGCTTATATTTCTGCAGACAAAATAGGCATTCAAAAATCAGACAAATAACAGTGGTGCCAAAGGTTGGTGACATGATTTACTGAACACTTTTGATTTTTAGCAAGGCTTCAATTTGTGTGTCTAAAATTAGAATATTGCTCTATTCCATAATCACTGGGGAGCTATGACCAAGGCTAGTATTCAGTAGCGTTGGAAGGTAGGACGCATTTCAGAATAAGGAATGGAGAGGGAACAAGATAAATGGAAGGGAAAGAGGGAGGCCAGAGGCAATTAAGAAAGTGGAGAAGTGAAAGGAGGGAAGGAAAAGATTGAGGAACTGAAAGGAGAAGGGATGGGAGGATTGAGGGTCAAGGTGGAAAGTGTAGAGTGTTAATGGTATTTTTATTGTGTTAATTGGATAGTGATAGTGGAACATATAGTGTGCTCATATTGATAGAAGTGGGGCTATGGAGTGAATTATTGTATCTGATTACCTGCTTCTCTTCTGTGGTTACATCTGCAAGCATATGTCCTTAGAGAGCAACCTAAGAGCATAGCATTCCAACCGGAACTCTATCAACAAATACATTGACTTGGATCCCATTTACCACCCCCTGAGAAAAAGAACAGGAAAAGACATCACCATAGGAAATGATGTCACCACAGGAAATGACATCACCGATCCTAGGAAACTCAGACTTATAAATAGAAAGTGGGCTACATCACCAGTGCTTCATTCGGAGGCTCAATGAAGATGTTACATAGTATGGTGATGAAACGTCCGAAAACGAACCTTCCAGCTCAACAAGCAAACCTACATCCAGAGCAACCAAGCGGTATGCACTAGCATGCTTCAAGACTTTCATAATTGATGGGTACCAAGGGGTTGGAATGCATCACCACCACCTGGCCCCTCTAAAAATGATATTTAATTTGAAGTTGTATGTTTATTTTGATACTTTCTTTTTTTGTAATAGTGCCTCTTAGGATTTGGCAATTTTAATTCGGATTAATTTAGTTATTTGTTTATATCTTTAGCTAAGAGCAGTCTGAAACTGTGGTGGTTAGGTTTGGCGATGAATGCTTGTAATGTGTGCCTCTGCAAATAAAAAAAATCACAAGTTTAGTTTATATGATTAGGATGTTACTTATCACAAGTCCTCTTTATAAATGCAGAATCAGCGATTACAGAAGTGACTGAAGACTCAAAATCTGGTGTTAGGATTGAGAGTGAATAATCCCATCCATTAGACTTACAGATGGAAAAGCATTTGTAGCATGCACAGAAGAAGAATTATAAGAACTGGTAACAGCTGGCATGAATTGGCAATATCAGAACAATGCATATCTCAAAATGACCAATAAATATTTAGATATTCATAAAAGAAAAAAGAATTAAAGTTGGTGCAAGTATTCATGTATCTAAGAAGTGTAATCTCCACAGTCTGATGGAACCTGGTTAACTGAGTTGGCTCAATGCCTGGAATGTGATTCACAATGATGCCAACAGTAGAATTCAAGCGTGAAAAATTGTAGTAGTTCAGAAGGGCTGTGCCCTTGCCCTGCTCATGTTTAATGCAAAGTGCACCCTCAAGATATATAAACAGCTGTTGTTAGCAGTGAGAGATATCTTTAGTCTCTTATGGGCTGTGGCTAATGAAACTAACGAAAAGGTGCAGCAAAGTGTTCAGAAAAGGGATAGCAATGTGAAAATTGTATTTTGAATGATGAGATTGGTGTTGAATAAAAACTCAAAAAGTGATTTGTGAAGAACATGATTTGGAGTGCTGTTTTATACAGTATAGATATGGGCCTTACATCATATTGAAAGAGAAAACCAGCTTGCTAACTAGCTTTGTAAAATGGAGTTTGGAGAAGAATGGAATCTTCTGGACAGAAATTAAGTAACAAATGTTGAAGTATGAGGGAGATTAATGGATGAAGAAATTTGCTGAACATCGTTAGGAAAAAGTGATGGGACTGGGTAGGGCACACTGTAAGAGGAAAAGACTTCCCTTATGAAGAAATCATTTCAAAGGAAATAATTAAGAAAGAGAACATCAATGCTGGAAGGCTTGAGAATTGAATATCATTGTCTAGTCATCTGTATTAGAACAGAAAGGTGGAGGAAATCAGAATGCCCACAGGGAAGGAGGTTTGAGAAGAGAATTGAGGAGAAGATGAGTAGAATAAGTGGAGGGAGGGAGTAGGAGGTTGGAGATGGGGAAAGGACTATGGGTCAGGATAACTGCAATGGGTATGGAAGGATATCAGAATAGAATAATTGCACTCACTTCTTTAAAGTATTGGAAAGGAGAAATAAGTGAATGGATGATGGGAGGGTGGATAGGATTAAGAAGGCAAAGTAGTAGGGGTGGAGTTGAGGACAGAGAGGAGTAAATGAAGGCACTGAGATGAGGGAAGAGCTGAGGTTCAAATTGATGAGGGAGGGGGTGAATTCCTTTTCCCTTCCACATACTCAGTTCTCTATTTCTCAAGTGGATCTCAGTAATGAATAATCATCAATGTGGCAGTTCTCAGGCAGGTGGAGGAGAAAAGGTCAATTTTTTAAAATAAAAATTCATTCATGCGATGTGACTATCATTATTGCCCATCAAGCAGATAAAGGCCAACCATATTGGTCTGAGTGTGGAGTCATATGTAGGCCAAACCAAGCAAGGGTGGCTGATTACATTATCTCAAAGAGGTTAGTGAACCATAGTTTTTAAAAAATAACAATAAATAGTGGCCACCATTAGAATGTACAATTAACAATATATTTTTCGAAAGATGTTGTGCTCTGAATATTCATGGTACTCCAGAATGTCTGAATGAGGAAATTCTTTTTCTGTTTGTTCGTGGGATATTTGAGGTCTCCAATGTCTCTATGTGTTAGGATGTTACAAGCTGAGGATTGATACATGTTTGTTATTAAGTGATAGGAGACAAAGATGGGCTTCAGGAATGAAATCACAGTACAACCATGATCCCACTGAATGGCAGAACAGGCTTGAGAGGTTAAATAGTTGTTCCAATTTTCCATAAGAACTTTTTTATTCAAGAGGTTTATGAGGCTGTGAAGTGCATTCCTGCGTTAAAATAGAGACAAGGGCCTACATAGAGTCTCTGAGGATATTTTAAAATGGCAGGTAGAACCTAAATTCAGAAATCCTGCAACTATTCTAACAGACTCCATGATTTTCAGTAGGAGAAAGGAATGTGATTTGTGTGTGAGGAAAATGCAATCTCAGTTGGACCACATGTACTCAGTGCTGAGTTCCAGCAGACCTATTTTTGCTGCAACAAAGGCCTTACTGCATAATGCGTCTCATGCAGTTGTTTTTAAAGTAGTTGCAAAAGCTCATAAAAGGTGGGGACTTTCTGTACAACTGTAAGCTGACAAGTTATTTAAATATACAGCGTATTAAAAATTCAGGGGGATTTTGCCTTGTGACTGTAAGATACCTGCGTTTGCAATTTCAATAGTTTGTTGACATAACTCTATGTCTATCACTATGGCATTATTACTAATGTCTGCTTTCTACATTCTATCATTCTCACAGTTGAGTGAGTTGAGTGCTTAAAATTCACAGTTTCATTAATGGCGCTAAGAGATTTTTTTTATTCATTTTGTGGTGTGTGGACATTGTTGGCTAATATTTATTTATTGCCCATCCCTAGTTGCCTTTGAGAAAGTTGTGGTGAATTGCCTTCTTGTGTTGCTGAAGTCCACTTGCTGTGTATTGACCCACAATGCCATTAGGGATTGAATTCCAGGATTTTGACCCAGCAACAGTGAAGGCACGGCAATATATTTCCAAGTCAGGATGGTGAGTGGCTTGGAGGGGAACTTGAAGGTGGTGGTGTTCACCTGTATCTGCTGCCCTTGTCCTTCCAGATGGAAGTGTCGTGAGTTTGAAAGGTGCTACCTGAGGATATTCGGTGAATTTCTGAGTTTATAATGAATTAATTATCTTTGTAAATATGGGATTAAGTACTAGAGGAGATTAAAATACATTGAAAGAGTTTTAATGAATGATACTTTTTTAAATTAGTGACATCTGTAGTGGATACTTGAAACTTTATTTTGTTCCATCTCAATGTAGCTCTTGAAGTCTGCTCCTGGTTGAGACTGGATGAAGTAGCATGGAGACTGTAAGGACAAAAGCTGATGAGTCGGGGACAAACGTTGGCGCTAAGGTGGCATAAGGAGCCATAGGGTTGAGGACACAGACATGCGTTGGTATAGGTTGGTAGCAAGTTGGCTATGAAAGCTCTGGGGTGGACAGGGAATATGCGTGACTTATGTTATCAAAGGTAATGTGAGGGGTGAGGGCTACAGGCTTAACATTTAATAAAAATCAAGCCAGGCCTTGTTACCTGCCCACCTTGGCACTCAGCTGACATTCGGCCATGTTCAATTTGCACCAGGGCGTAGTGGGCCAAACACTTTTCTGTATCCACTCCTGGAATGAAGATGCTACCATGAGGATACTTTCATCCAAGGCATGTGATAAAGCAAGAGATTTTCCAACTCTGTGCATAGCATCTCTGATTAAGGAAATTTGTTATTGGATATATTATTGACCATCATATGCTTATTCCTCCTCATTCTGGACATAGCCACAAACAAAAAGACTTTCTCCCTTTTCATCCTATTGATCATACTGTTAAGAATCTTGGCCTTCTCTTTCCCAGATGAAGATGTCCAGCACATATATTCTTTCCCAACAATTGTTCAGCTCAATGATAGTTTGCAAACTTGTTCATCTTTTCTTAATTATCTCAGTGCTTTAATAGCCTTTGGTTAGATTGAGAATGGGCAAAACCTCCCTTGAGCTGCTGTAGCAGGTTTGAAGGGGAGTAGCCAGTTCTTGTATGAACAGAGTGGAGATGCTACCAGTTGATGGGCTCCTCACTAACCCTGCAGAAGTCAAATCCCAGCACATGATTGAAGATAACCTCCACAATGATACTTAGCAGCTCCAGAGAGACTCTTAAACTATTTTTAACACCTTCAGAGGGCACCTCCACCTTGAGGTGCCCCACACTGTCTCCCTCCCATCTTGACACTGCCTACCTTTCCCACTGGGGCTGCTGGGTGCCCAGAGACCGGGATTCTCCTTTTAACCTTCCCAGCTACTATCTTGAATTGAACAGGAAGACAGCCTCATAAATAGCTATGTTGGTGAATTGCTGAGCAGGATTCACAAATTATCGGGGTCAGATCTGCATTTGTCCTTGATGCATGAATATTTTCAAAGATACCTTGATGGGAGAGAGGGAATGACAGTGAGGAAGATGGAAAGGGAGAGGATGAAGATGGGGGCAGGCGGGAGGGCAAGGGAGGTGAGATAATGCTAAAGGGAAGAGTGTGGCAGCAAGCCAGGAAGTTAAAAACAAGAAGGTTGAATACGAAGGAAGTGACAGAGTCGAGGATTAGTTCAGGGCATAGGTTTAGGGTGAGAGGGGAAAGATATAAAAGAGACCTATGGGGCAACTTTTTCACACAGAAGGTTATACGTGTGTGGAATGAGCTGCCAGAGGAAGTGGTGGAGGCTGGTACAATTGCAACATTTAAACGGCATTTAGATGGGTATATGAATAGGAAGGTGTGGGGGGATATGGGCCGGGTGCTGACAGGTGGGACTAGACTGAGTTGGGATATCTGGTCGGCATGGACGGTTTGGACTGAAGAGTCTGTTTCCATGCTGTACATCTCTATGACTCTATGACAGTCAACATGAAAGGAGAGGAAGATCAGTAGAGGGAAGGTATTGATGTAGGGGGAAGAATGAATCATGGGAAGAAAGAGGCAGACAGGAGATGCAATCAGAGAATGAGATGAGAAAAAAATGTCGATGGGAAAAAGGGATTCGGGATGGAATGAATGGAAAGATGCAACAGTTCAGAAAAGGAAAGCAACATGTAATCAAGGAACAAAGCAGGATACAAGTGGAGGCAGGGTTGGAAGGGGAGAAGAGAGCTAGTGAGGGGGCTAACAGGAGATTGAGGAAATGAGGAATAGAAGAAAGGTGAGAGATAAAGAAAGGTGAGAGGAAAGAGGGCTATGGAGGAAAGCGGAAGCAACGTTAGCATGGAGAGGGAAGTGTTGGAAGGGTAGGATAAGAGGAATGACATAGTATCACGAAGGTAAAGATAGAAAGAAAGGGGGGTTGAGGAGGGGAGGAGAGAGATTGGAATGTCACAAACTAAGAAAGAAAGCATTCATCCATGGTTGCCTATCATCCCTCTGATAAAAATATTTTGACTAAGTTTGACCAAGATTTTGAAACAATAATTTGTGAATTCAATTTGAATAAAGCATTCTGTAAGTAAATAAAGTAATAGATATGTTACTCCTCTTTGGTAAATTTGCATAAATTAATTAGTCAGTTTATGGAGTACAGTATAATTATTTTTGTAACGAGGCCATTGCAGAGTTAAGCACATAATTGTGTGCCTGGAGTCACATGTCAGCCAAATCAGGCAAAGATAAAAGATACAACCCAGATGGCCTCCTTCTTCAAGGACCGCAATTTCCCGCCAGACGTAGTCGACGATGCCCTCCACCGCATCTCTTCCACTTCCCGCTCCTCCGCCCTTGAGCCCCGCCCCTCCAACTGCCACCAGGACAGAACCCCACTGGTCCACACCTACCACCCCACCAACCTCCATGTACAACGTATCATCCGCCGCCATTTCCGCCATCTCCAAACGGACCCCACCACCAG
>NC_057740.1:30663926-30702120 GCF_004010195.1 Chiloscyllium plagiosum
TTCCTGACCTCTCCGCCCCCACCCCACTCCGGCCTATCACCCTCACCTTGACCTCCCTCCACCTATCGCATTTCCAAAGCCCCTCCCCCAAGTCCCTCCTCCCTACCTTTTATCTTAGCCTGCTGGACACACTTTCCTCATTCCTGAAGAAGGGCTTATGCCCGAAACGTCGATTCTCCTGTTCCTTGGATGCTGCCTGACCTGCTGCGCTTTTCCAGCAACACATTTTCAGCAAAGATAAAAGATAATAGATTTTCTTCCCCATAGGACATTTGTGAAGAGGATAGAGTAATATAACTAACAATTACTGATACTAGCTGTTGTGGTTCTGTTCGCCGAGCTGGGAATTTGTGTTGCAGACGTTTCGTCCCCTGTCTAGGTGACATCCTCGGTGTTTGGGAGCCTTCTGTGAAGCGCTTCTGTGATGTTTCCTCCGGCATTTATAGTGGTTTGTCTTTGCTGCTTCCAGTTGTCAGTTCCAGCTGTCCGCTGCAGTGGCCGGTATATTGGGTCCAGTGGACAGCTGGAACTGACAACCGGAAGCGGCAGAGACAAACCACTATAACTGCAGGAGGAAACATCACAGAAGCGCTTCACAGGAGGCTCCCAAGCACTGAGGATGTCACCTAGACTGGGGACGAAACATCTGCAACAGAAATTCCCAGCTCGGCGAACAGAACCACAACAACGAGCACCTGAGCTACAAATCTTCTCCCAAACTGATACTAGCTTTTTATTCCAGATTTATTTCAACTGAATTTAAACTCCCCACTTCTTGGAATGGGAATTGATCGAATATTTTCTGATTATTAGTCCAGGCCTCTGGATTGCTAGTCTGTAGATACAATACTCTGTAAAGGAACAGTCCTCTGTACATTGAAGCAAAAAAGCAGTTGGTGGAAATCTGTAACAAAAGCACAAAATGCTGGATACACTTAGAAGGTTATGCAACAATTATATAGAGAGGATTAATGACTGGGTTTTGCAATGGTATTGTCAGTGAAACTGTTAGCATTCATTATTGCTGTTGCACTGAAATTGACAGCATTTTTGTGGAATCTGTATATGCACAATGTTGATGTTGAAATAAAGAAATTGCTGCCAGTTATTTTATGCTCCTCCAGAGGCATCACTGTTGAGATTTTGCCAGAGTGCAATCCTTAAAGCAATCAATAGAATAAACTTTCACTCTTACACAGTTAGTCTTAGTGTAAACACCCTTCAAAAAGTAACCCCTTTTTGACTGAGGTGTAACTTTTTTTTTACAGTGTATTGAGTTCATAATTATTCTTAAACATCCTGACTGGCCCTCAAAAGTTTGTCAAATCTCAAACATTTCCATTGTAATAAGGGTTCCAAAAATAATTTAACTTTTTAAATATCATATTTTAGTTTCTACCCAAATCCAATCATAATCATTTACATTGCCTTCTAAAATTTTAAGATATAATGTTGCTGGATACCTGGAGATCCCCTAGACTTTGCACTTGATTTAAACTTTGTTACCATTGGGAAAGTGGAAGTCTGAGGCAAGAGTAAATCCATAGATCTTTATGGACAGCTTTCTTTGAGATCCTGCAACAGTGCAATTGTTCTAATGCTTGCTATGTTATTTTAGGATCATCACTCTGGAAAGTTAACCATATATGAAATATAACAAAGACCTGCAAATGCTGGAGATTTGAAAGACACAAAAATACAAAAAAAAAACCTTCGGTTTTGAAGAAAACTCAGTGAACTTGAAAAGTTAACTGTTTTCTCTCCACAGTTGCTACCAGACCAGCTGAGTTTCTCCAGCAATTTGTGTTTTTGTGTGTTTCAGGTTAACCACAAAGTTGGTTAAATAAATTTCCTTTCAATTGAACTCAAAAATGCTCAAACAATTATGTTTTCTCTTGTTTTTATTCATTCATTGGGAAAGAACAACTCCTCAGTGACTCTCCCAATACTAGTTCGCAATGTTGCTTCCTGGATTTTGAAGTTTTTGGACCTACTTCAGCATTGCTGGAGGAGAGGGTTTGACATGACCTTCACATAATCAAGTCCTGGTAAAATGTAAACAGCAAGGCTCAGAATAAAATCCTGTATGCTGCCAAAGGTCAAATGGGATGGGGTCAATGTTCTTTCGATAGAGATGGGCAGGCTGTTGATTGTAGTCTGGTATTTTGCTAGGCTTGCTAGTTGTTCAATATGCTCACTTAGTGACGGGAATGCGAAACACAATGAATTCAGGTTTATCAGACACTGAATTCCTCTGCAAAGATACTAAGCCATGTTGGATCAGAAACGTTTCAAACTGGATATCCGGTGTAGGCTGAAGTTAATTGATATGACTTAGGACAGCCATTGAAGTTACTGCAGCTCCTCCCCAATGGTTCTACATCAATGAAGAATAATGTACATGATAAATCCTGCCCTTTGGCATCTTGGTAGATGTTGTGATTATGTTCAATGGATGACTTGGGTAGATTAATTGCATTAATCTTTTTTATTGGTTTTAGTTAAAATTCCTGATACCAAGGGAGGAAGGATACAAAATTTTCAACAGAACTAAGGCTCCATCTTGACAAACTGCATAGATGTATTGCATTGTACTTAATGGTTGGTTATGTTATATCTGAATTACATAAAAGTTATCATGGTGATACTATCAGATTTGACTTAAGAGAAAATGCACATTGTCATTAGTTACATTGATCTTCACAGTTGCAACTGATATTGCGACACTGGATCACAATGGTAAGATACACTTTAGTTTATCGCAGTCCTTTATATTCTGACAAGCTAAGCTTACCTGTGATGTCAGATATTATTTGCCTGATACGGCAAAGGGATGGGGTAAGTTTCTGTCTTTTTCTCAGCAAAACGTGCCTCATGACTCTGAATGTGTATGAGAGGCTGGTAAGATTGAGATATGATATAGCTGCCTGGCTCCTCAGGATAATCTATCCCCTTCCATATTCATCTGTCAAATGACAGTTTAAACCAATGTGTCATCTGTACTCCCAGATGGAAATACTAAGTACAAATAAAGACTTCCTTTCGTTCAAAGAAGATCAGGGGAGTTCGCCATTCTCAGGAAGGGTCACTGGACCAGAAAAGGTAACTCTGATTTCTCCCCACAGATGCTGCCAGACTTGCAGGACAGATTTTCTAGCAATTTCTGTTTCTGTTTGATTTCCAGCTTTCGCGGTTCTCTTGCGGTTTTATGTTTATCCCATTGATGTTCTTGAGAGCTTGGTGTTCATGCTGTGTTTGCTATAGTAAAACAGTCACTGGTCTCTAATAACACTTGATTAGTTGTGGAAGGCTTTGAGATATCCTGAGGTTGCGAAAACTGGGTTCCAGTTCTTTCAATTATGAAAATCGGGCACTTGAAGGACTATCGGTGTCATTAAAACAGTTACCCCTGTCTAAGGCAGAGCCTTCAAATTCAGATACAGACGAGGTGAAACGCTGTGTATAATGGAGTGCGGACAACATCAACTCTCAGCGTGCAAGACATTTCTGTAAAAGGATTGATGATTAAACGCTGTGCGTCGACCTCTCTCAGTCTCTTATTGGTTTATTTGCTTTGTCAATCACACACATACTACACATCCAGTGGTATAAAATTTCCACCAACCGAACTTGCAGGAAAAGCATTTCCAGATGTTGGTACGAAGCGTCTATAGTTTTTAAAGAGTTGATATGTGACTAATAAATTTATTCGCAGCTATATTTTTGACTGGAGTTGAAAGTAAGTCTCGTTTTTTAAACTATGTAATTAACTACATTTTGGTGAGATGCTTTTAATCACCATGTAATATGTTTTCGGGGAGGAGATCGGAAACAGCGCGGTAACCTGTTGGAAGCAAGAATGCCACATGTATTTCAGAATAGGTTTGAATCCGAATTCGTGTTAACTTGATTTAACTTTACCTGTGTCCTGCAGTTTAACCTTCTGATACCTTGTGTGACAGTTACCTTAAGATTAGCGTACTTAATGCGGAACAGTTTCGTGTACTTTCTGCGAGATGAGTGGGGATTCAAATGTTTAATACTGGGATAGATAGACACCTTCCATGGTATGGAGGGGAAGCAGGCGACTTTGTAAATATTTTATGTTGACTGCTTTGATGGTCATGTTACCTGCCCTCAGTAATTTGCAGCAACGTGTTTGTAACTTTGTCTCTCTCAAGTTTCTGTAACATTTTGGAGCCCGTTGTATTTCAACTGATGTAAGATGTAAATCGCGTTCGATACCATCATATTGGAATGATCAGGGCTGCAGGTTCAGTTTCATTTCCCCACAGCGTGGATGTTGGGTTTGGGGGGCGAGCTTTCATTCCCTAATAACGAAGGGGTGAGATATTTAAGTACATAAGTTATTAAATAAGTAAGAGGTCAGTCAGGTTGTTTTGTTTTGAAAGGCTAGAAGGAAGGGTTGCTTTATTGGGTGATGGGGAAGAGGGATGCCTGGTGTGTATAAGGGGCAACCCACCTCAGATGCCACCACCCACGTTTGTTGGTGGTGCCACTTGCCCACCCAGAACATTGTCCTCATCTCCCTCTGCTCTGCTTCCTGGGTTTTCAGAATCCCTCACCCCCTAAAACATCTTTCTGGGGCGGAGAGGATCAGTTCTGTGCCTGCTCCTATAGTCCCAGCAGTGCCTGCCAACTGCTGGCACTAACAGTAAAGTTACCATAATCCCACTCTCTCATGAGAGAAAGGCAGTAGAAGATGAGCTTAACCTGAGGGTCAGCACACCTCAGGTGAGGCTGAGAAGACAGGACCTTCATGGTAGCCTTTGTTGCCAGTCTACATCAAAAACCAGCTGTCCAGACGTCTGAACTAACTGACCCCCTATTGCTGGCCCTGCTGGCTGTTTGGCCAGCTTCTCCCACCAGGTACAGGGAGGATTCCACTATTGTCCACATTAGCCTGCCTGCATTGTTATAGCTGCCGGCTGGGCTTGCAAGGAGCAAGCTGACTTCCAATTGATTACTTCTGGAAGCAGGAGTACTCTATGCCTCCAAGACCTCTGCCAGGAATTGAACACATCAATGGAGGCTGATGCTGCAGCACAGTCCTGGGGAGGTACTGAAAACCCATGGAGGGAGTGGTGCCCTTTAAACAAGCTAGCTTTCAGATTAGAAGTTCAATTGTGGCATATTCTGCCCCCTTGAGTCAGGGTAGAACGTCTTTAGTGTTATTTTCAAGAACAGGGGGAGATATTCCCAATTGCCGTGGACAGTGTTTATCCTTCAATCCACATCACCTGACAAGTTGTCTAGTCATAATCACATTGCTGGTTTGGAAGCTTGCTGTGCACAAATTGCCTGTCTCATTTCTTATGTTGTAACAGTGACCACACTTCAGAAGCACCTTATGGGCTGTAAAACACACTAAGACATCCTGCGGTATTGAACAGTGTTGGTACCACTCTTTGTTTTCTGCCAAGTATTTTCAAGCTTGTTTTCTTGATTGCAGACATTTTCTTAAATAGATCTGAGTTTCTTCTGACCAGCATAGGCTTAGGATGGGAGGGGAAAGATATAAAAGAGACTAAAGGGGCAACTTTTTCACTTAAAGGGTGGTACATGTATGGAACGAGCTACCAGAAAAAGTGGTGGAGGCTGGTACAATTGCACTATTTAAAACATATCTGGATGGGTATATGAATAGGAAGGGTTTGGAGGGATATGGGCAGGGTGCTGGCAGGTGGGACTAGATTGGGTTGGGATATCTGGTCGGCATGGACGGGTTGGACCGAAGGATCTGTTCCGTGCTGTACATCTGTATGACTCAGTGACTCTAAGTCAATTTGAAATGACAGAAAAGATATATTGAACCCTTAGATAACCTTTTTGAAGATGTTGTTAGTATTATTGCTCATGCAATCTAACTGTACTTTGTTTGATATTTCTGAAACATGTTTAACATATTAGAATATATTTCAATAGTAATAGGCACACTGTGATTTGCAGACTTGTGCTTTATGTAAGACAGCAATGCCAGCAAATAAATAAAACTAAATTAAAGTTGTTCTGAAATAAACAGAATGCCTGATTCCTTTCTCAGGAGTGGCATTAGCGCTGAGTTGACAAAACTCAGATTTTAATTTATAATAATTGAATATATAGAGAATATTGGATACACTGAGCAAGTTGTAAAGTCAGTGTCTTTTTTTCAGTATTTTTAAATTATGGACTGAAATGAGAGAAGAGCTGTTTTAAAACCAAGATGTGACATCTTGGCCTATGTGTTAATCCAGATTCTTAGAAACATGGTTGACTGTAACTACTGCCAGGAATAGTATTAGCAAATTGGGAGTCAGTTAGCTCAAGTGGCTGGACAGCTGGCTTGTGATGCCACGAGTGTGGGTGTAATTCCTGCACTGGCTAAGGTTACCATGAACCTTACGAACCTCTTCCCTCACCTAAGGTGTGATGACCCTGGGGTTGAACCACCAATAGTTGCCTCTATCCAATGAGGGAGCAGGAGCTTACCTTTTACTATTTAGGGATGGGTAAAAAAAATGCTGGCCAACCATTGATGTCCAGATCCCATGTAAAGAACAAAAAAACCTCTCAATGCTTTTATAATACAGCAATTTTGTAATCTTTCCAGAAGATTTGTGAGGATTGAAACTAATTGTTTCAATGGTTCAGTAAATAATTCTCATCATGAAGGTGTTGAGTTCAATCACTAGAGTGTAGTGAGTGATCTGATCTTAAGGTTTGGGCATACAATAATGTTTGTCTTATTGGCCTGAGTGTTTTTTTTAAATGAAAGAAGACTAACCAACAGGATGTCTACTGTCAATTTCTAGCCAGTGACTGCTGCTGTGAATTGGTGTACATTAAGTATCACTATTCTCAAGTCTGGTGGTCCCAACTGTTGAATCATCTTGCTGTTTGTGTTCCTACATGAGGAGTAAACACTTAGTGAGGTATGGTAAGGTTTTTATTCCTGTTAATTTATACAAGGCATTAACAAGAAACAGAGTGAAAACATAAGATATTACAGGTAAGCATTGCTTCGACAATTACATGCATTATTAATTTGTCGGCACCTATGCTTGTTTTCAAGCTGCTTCACCACCCCACCCCCCCAAATCCCCATCTCAGTAATCTCCCTCCACTTTGCGACCCCTCCTTATCCATGCAGTCAGCAAATGCTGGACTATTGAACATTCACTCCATCGTGAGTAGTTGTGCTTTCACTAACTGAGCCTGAAGCTCTGGAATTTCCTATCTTTATCTCCCCATCATTCTTTCTGTCTTTCTTTTGTTAAGTTGTTCAATACAATCTACCACTTTGACCAAGCTTTTCATTATCTGCCCTAATGTCTCCTTATGTGACTTGGGGCCCAACTTTCTTTCATAATGTGCCTGCGATGTTTCCTTGTGTTCATCATTCTACATAGATGGAAGTTGCTGTTTATTACGTCTTCTTGAATTCTACTTCCTTGTGAATGACAAGAGCTAATTGAAGACAGCTAACTTGGCAAATAGTAAAATGCTCATTTGTAGGATGGAAGATTCACACATTTTGTCAAATTTTAAACAAGCGACTGTTATCATTTCATTCTGTTTTAGCTAACTTTGCTGTGTACATGTTTTGCAGAAGGTGGCTGATATTTTGCTCCTGCAACTTTGATTGTATGGTATGGAAATTGTTCGATAGTTAAAAATGCAGTGAATTTAGAAATTACATGGATCACTGTCCAGCTCTAAGGAGAATGTGGTCTATGAAATTGCATCAGTTGTGGTGAGCAAATTGCACAAACCCAGTTTTAATGCTGTTTCAATAAACTGGAGATGTTTATGTATGAACATAGAACATGTATGAGCATGCATATTACTGTGAGAAACATCATCCACCAACCATGCTGAAGATCAGGAAACTGTGAGTGCACCACCTACCATATTGCATTAGCTCCTGTACTTTCCTGATGAGTGGACTACTGGTGGTCAGGACTTCCCACTAGTGAAGTGTGTGCATGAAATTAGCTGTAAGAAGTAATGATTAGCAAACTTTATTTACTTCCATTATACTTCCATTGACAATAGTCTCCATCGTCTTCCAAAGTCTCTTCCCTTTCATAATCTCTCTTCATTTTTCGAGTGGGTAGAGTCATAGACCCATACAGCATGAAAACAGACCCTTACTCCAACTTTCCCATGCCGATCATGTTCCCAAACTAAACTAGCCCCACTTGCCTGCATTTGGCCCATATCCCTCCAAACCTTGCCTATTCATGTACTTAACCAAATGTCTTTTAAATGCTGTAACTGTACCTGCATTGGCCACTTCCCCGGCAGTTCATTTTGCGCATGAATCACTCTGTAAAAAAAAATTGCTCCATGTCCTTTTTAAAACTTTCTCCTCTCACCTTAAAAAATGTCTCCTAGTTTTGAACTCCCCCACCCTAGGGGAAAATAATCCTTGCTACTCACCTTATCTATGCCCCTCATAATTTTATAAACCTCTATAAGGTGACCTGTCAAGCTTCTATGATCTAGTGAAAAAGTCCCAGCCTATCCAACCTATTTTTAAAAACTCAAACCCTCCATTCTTGGCAACATCCTGGTCAAGCTAACCCTAACCCTCTCCAATTTAATAATATTATTGACACCACTGTGTCCACCAATGCATTAGAGCTGGGTTGGGGCTTCCCTCTTTAACTTAGACTTTTCTGCAAACTCAGGAAGGTAATCACAGCAGTGCATCCTGAATACAACAGCAAAATACAATGATGGTGGATAGTTACATAATACAGATTGATTACATGTCTGGTCAATTCCAGTTATTTATAGTAAAATTGACAGGGGATTTACTAAATGACTTATTTTCTGGCCAGTAGCTTTGGTGTCACTATATGCTGATCTCACTTTGCCTGAGTCAGCTTGTTATATTTCCATGTCTTACTTGGAAATGTATCTTTGTTTTACGTTTAAAGAACACTGAACCAACTGAGTAAATGCACAAACTGAACAACAGATGGGTCTTAATGTAAATAAATTTATCCTAATACATAAAGGATTAGGTCATGTGCATCAGGAACCTCGTGCCATATTTGTTAACAATGCATTGTATTGAGTATTGTTTATGGTTCATAGTTGATGTACTTTTTAGAGAAAAACAGGAGTAAAGTATACGGATACACCTGAAGGGCATCTTTTTTTATTCGCCAAAATAAGCCTTTCTAATCTTGTTTAGGCAAGTGGGTGAAGTATTAGATAAATTTATGAAATGTTTTTCCCAGGCCAGTGGTTTATACACCAGGGGGGCCCTCAAGAATTTGGATGCATTTTCCCACTCCAAGATTGATGAATATAAAATTGTAACTGGTAAATACAGGTCCCTAATGAGAATTCCAGGCAAACACATTAAGCTTTGCTTTGTGTTCACTGCCTGTGCTTTTATTAAGGTCAAAAAACTTTTTCCACACTTGCTGCCAAATCTGTTGGGCATGCGAAGTCACAATTCTATGCTTGTGCATTTTCGCGTTTTTCTCTTTCCGCGACATAGTATCGCAGGCGGAGCCATATCTGTTGCCTATCCTTAATTTCCTCAAGCAGCTTAAGAAGGCAGCTCACCACCACCATCACGGGGGCAATTAAGGACAGATCGTAAATGCTGGTGATGCCCATACCCCACAAATGAATATTTTTTAAAACTGTCCTTGAAAAAATGGTGATAAGTTGCCATCTTGAGCTGCTGTAGTTCAAATGGTGTACATACATCCACAATGCTAGTAGTGATGGAGTTTAGATTCCCTACAGTATGGAAACCGGCCCTTCGGCCCAATAAGTCTACGCTGACCGTCTGAATAGAAACCCATTCCCCTACACTATATTTACCCCTGACTAATGCACCTAACACTATGGGCAATTTAGCATGGCCAATTCACCTGGCCTGCACATCTTTTGGATTGTGGGATGAAACCCGAACACGCCGAGGGAACCCACACAGACATAGGGAGAGTGTGCAAACTCCACACTGACAATCGCCTGAGGTGGGAATTGACCCAGGTCCCTGACACTGTGAGGCAGCAGTGCTAACCATGTTCTGTGGTTTTGACTCAGTATCATCACATAATTCTAAGTCCTTATTGAAAGACTGTAATGTCTATCATTTTTGCTTTATTTCTTATTTTTCTAGTTTATACTATGTATAATTGTATTATAGTGTAACTTTTTTCTTTAGTTAAAATTCACACAACACCAGGTTACAGTCCAACAGGTTTAATTGGAAGCACTAGCTTTAGAGTGCTGCTCCTTCATCAGGTGGTTGTGCCACAACCACCTGATGAAGGAGCAGTGCTCCGAAAGCTAGTGCTTCCCATTAAACCTGTTGGAATATAACCTGGTGTTGTGTGATTTTTAACTTTGGGAGCCCCAGTCCAACATTGGCATCTCCAAATCATTTTTTTCTTTATTTTCTCTATTTTTCTGTACCTAAGATTTGTACCTGGGTACTTTGTACCTAAAATGGTGCTGTGTGTTGGCAAAATTGTGCACTTTTCTCTGTACTTCTGCTTTTTTGTAACTTGAGTACATGTGACAATAAAACTAATTCTAATTCTCATTCTATAAGTCAAGATGATGTGTATCTTGAAAGGAATTTTCAGGCAGTGTTGTTTCTATGCCTCATCCTTCGGGATGGTAGAGGTCATGGGTTTGAAACATGCTGTTGAAGGAAGCTTGCTGTGGTACATATTTTGTATGGTCCACTCTGCTGCCACAGTACATTGGCAGAGGACAGAAATTGGGTCAAAAATTCCACAATTGGGTCCCCCTGTCTCTTATTTTTAATCTTGTACCCAATGTAGACTTAGTCTGCACCAGTTGACCCTTGGTGCTTTGTGTGTACCTGCATACTGCAAGTGTGCTTAATAAATCATGACCAATTGCTTCAGCATTGGCCAATACCCAGAATTGTTTTTATTCTTGTGTGGGATGTGAGTGTCACTGGCAAGGCAGTGTTTGTTACCCATTGCTAGTTGCCCTTGAACTGATTGGCATTCTAGGTCATTCCAGGGTGCAGTTAGGAGTCAACCATATTGCTATGGGCTTGGAGTCATATTTAGGCCAGACCAGGTAATGATGGTTGATTTCCTTCTTTGAGGACAGTAGTGAACCAGAGGGGTTTTTAGGACAATCAACAGCGCTTATTGGCACGGTCTCCCTTAGGCTAGTTTTTAATTCCAGAATGGAGGAGAAAGTGAGGACTGCAGATGCTGGAGATCAGAGTGAGAAAATGTTTTGCTGGAAAAGCGAGCAGGTCAGGCAGCATCCAAGGAACAGGAGAATCGACGTTTCAGGCATAAGCCAACACATTTAATTCCAGAATGTAGAGGTGCTGGAGTTAGACTCGGTGGACAAGGTCAGAAGTCACATGTCACCAGATTATAGTTCAACAGGTTTATTTGAAATCATAAGTTTTCGGAGTGCTGCTCCTTCATCAGTTAAAGTAACCATGAACCAGGAACATAGTTTGAGGCCACAATTGGATCAACAATGGTCTTATCAACTGGCAGACCAAGCTTGAGGAGTCAAATGGTCTATTCTTGTTCTAAACTGTTATGTCCTTGTGATCTTATTGAATGATAGAGTCAGCTTAGGTGGTTGCATGGCCTTTTCCTGTTCCTATTTCTTATGTTGTTAAAACTTTGCACTATCCCTGCCCATTGGAGCTAACAACATGATGTGTCATACATCTACTGGAACAGAACATGCATATTGAACATAGTGTACAAATGAGGAGAACATATCATTTGCTGTATTTTTTTGACATATTGCAGAGTTGGACCAAAAGGCTGCACGTTTGCACCCTGACAGCCAGTGTTGCTGTCAAGTGTTTGACAATAGTGTGCATTCAGGTACAGCACCTTTAATTGGCTTGCACAGAAGTAAACGCAGTTGCAAGGACATGCCGGAAAGCTTCAGGAGGGAATTCCAGTGCACTTCCAGGAACCCAGCCAATGGTCGGATGAAGCAAGGAGGGAAATATCAAAATTGAAAGCACAGAGTTCTTTGTGAGCTTTGTAAGCATAGCAGATTACAATGACAGGGAGAGGTTGAAACCTTAATGGGATTTAAACCCCAGGATGCTGTAAATTAGAGGTTTGGCGGGATCCGGAACCAGTATAAATAAACAGAGGGCTGATGGCTGAGTGGGCCTTTCAGCTGTTTGAGATATAGTAGAAACGTTTTGGATGGGTTGAGGTTTATAGGAGACTGAAGTTTGTCCATACAACATAGGCAGTTTGACAACAAGAGATAGTGAAGGACTAGAGAGAGCTGAATGTAATCAGCATACATATGGAAACTGACCCCATACTTCTGCAGAAGTTAATGAATAGATAACATGTAGATGAGGAAGGAAGGTTTAGATGGGTGCTCTGTCTTCATATTCTTATAATTGTTTGAGTTTTGAGTTGACAAAAACAGAAATGAAGATTTCAGCAAAAAGATGGGCTGAGTTGGGTGAATTGTTATGAAGAAGCTGGTAGGTCATGTTTGTAATGAAGAGGATATTGGGGTGTGTTTTGTCATAATATAGACTGTAATCCCAAGATGCCATATCTATATTGTCAGGAGTGAGTTTTAATAAGTCCAACACCTTGATAACTAATAAGCACTAAGTATACAGTACACAGGCAGTATACTCACAATTAACATCTGAAGTTGAAGAAATGCATCTGAAAGTCAGATTATCTCAACTTTCAATTCTCTTTCTCTTTTCACTCCATTGGCGAAGTCTCAACTCTATGTCTTCCTAAGTGCATTCTTTCACGTGACTTTGATACACTTTATCAATTCTTCAGTGTTTATAAAGGTGTTCCAGGCTCTTATCACCCAGAATTTGTTTTGATGTCATTGGTCTCATGGCAAAGCACCATATGTTATATTTTGGACTGGTGTAGTAACATGGTCCCTAGGCATTGGGTAAAAGCAATAAATGCAATCATCTGTAGCTTGACCTAGAAAGACTGTTTCTGAGCTCTGTGCAGTCTGTGAAGTTCTGCGGGCGTTTGACTTTTAAGTAATACTGATACTTATTAAAAGATTTTGGTTCTTTTATTAACGTCTGACTTTAATCTTTCACAGGGATGTGGTTTGGAAACTCAGCTCAGCTTCCATTTCAGAAATGGAATTATTGGTGAGGGACAGAACGTTTGGCTTTAAACTTAATGGGAAAAGATTACAGCATGTCCACACAAGATAGGCAGTTTGACAACACAGAGATAGTGAAGGATTAGAGAGAGCTGAGTGTAATCAGCATACATACTCTCTTTCTGAAAAGTCATGTACACTTGAATATTCAGGTCCCAGCCTTTACTTATAAACTGCACAATAGCCATCAAGCTCAACATACTTCTATTTAAGCTGGCAATTCATCCATTTTGTTATAAATGCTGGAGGAATTTGAATAGAGTCTTTATTTTTGTCTTTTTACAATTTTTGCAAACCTCTAGCCTCACCTGCTCGCCAGATGCTGAAATGAACCAGCATGTAAATACCATGGCTACAAGAGCTGATCAGGGGCTTGATGTTCTGTGTAACAAGTCTGGACTGTAATGAAATACCCTCCACTTGCTTAGATTGGTTCAGTTTAGAAAACATTCAAAATGCTTGACATGATCCAGGACAAAGCAACGTGCTTGATTGGCATCCCTTCCACTATCTTCAACATCCACTCTATTCACCACCAGCACATGTGTACCATCTACGAGATGCATGGCAGTAACTCACCAAGGCTCTTCCAGTAGCACCTTCCAAACTGATGACGACTAACACATGGAAGGACAAGGTCAGCAAACTATTGATGAAACCACCTGTGATTTCCATTCCAAGTCACACACTATCCCAATTTGGAACTATGTTACCTTTTCTTCATTATTGTTAGGTTAAAACCTTATAACTCCCTTCTGAACAGTACTTTGGGTGTCCTTCCACTACAAGGACTACAGCAATCCAAGAGGGCAGTTCACCACCACATTCTCCAGGCCAGTTCAGGATGGACAGTAAATACTTGTTTAGCCAGTGATGTCCATGTCAAATAATTGATTCTTTTCTAAGAAAACTCAAGTTTGTATATTCTGCCCTGTCCTGCCATGTTTTGATTATCATCATTCTTATTGCTATCCTCTTCTCCTGCCTTGTTCTCTCGGAATAATTCCTCACATTTTTCCCTCATTTGATGCCTTGCCCTTAATATATAGTCCAAAACCCTTTCCGCAACTCTTGTTGTGCAATTCACCAGAACATATAGCTCAGGGGACTCTTGTCCCAGTGATAAGCTCCCAATTTCCCATTACTGCTACCAGTGCCCTATGACTCTAAATCCATTTCTCCCACACTAGCCTTTGAATCATACATTGAATCTTACCTACCCTATTCTAGTTTGCTTGCGGTTTGGATAATAATCCAGACTCTCTTATTACCTTTTGCAATGCTGATTATGTCCCAAATGCTGCCATCAGGTTAGCGTACAGAGCCTTCCAAATTCTCGCTCTTGCCTGGAGAGAAGCAGATACCCTTAACTGTATTTGTTTTTGAATCAGGGTGTTACCAGCTAGGCAAGCATTTATTGCTCATCCCTAATTGCCCAGAGTTAAGAGTCTGGAGTCACATGTAGGCCACACCAGGTAAGGATGGCAGTTTCTCCTCCCTAAAGGACATTAGTGAACCAGGTGGGCTTTTACAACAATCGAAAATGGATTCATGGTCATCATTAGACTCTTAATTCTAGATCTTTATTGAATTCCAATTCCACCATCTGCCATAGGTCCCCAGAACGTTACCTGGGTCTCTGGATTAACAGTCCAGTGATAATACCACGAGGCCATCACCTCCCTGGTCCCTTATGTCCCATACACTCCTATTATACCCCCAAGCTTGAAGGCTGTCTGTACCACATTGCCATGATCAGTATGTTCATCCAATTTGCAGTCCCTGCTTTCGTCCATCAAGCTGCATAGAACAATTGCAAACATTGGAACTCTATTTCCACTCTTCAATCCTCATCCCCACCTAACGCAATCGCACCCTCTTGTCCCTAACTATAGACAATGTATAATGACACGTACCTAAAGTCTGTGACTGCTTCCAGGAATAACTATTTTCCCCCTCCCTGGCATGTTGTACTGTCTGCACCTTGAACCTCCAGCTCAGAGACTATGAACCAAAGTTTCTCAATACAAAAACACTACAGACATGTTTGCCTTGGCCCACACTGGCACCCATCAGCTTCCATATCTTGTAGCTACCATACATTACCTGCCTTGTCATCTTTTGATTGATTATTTTACTGATTGCATTTTAATTGATGTCCTTCATTCTGCTGGTGCTTATGTTCTTATTTCAAAAATATTCCACTTAAGGATGCATGCTATGTTTTGTTGCTTTCCCTCTCAAAGTCACTAGGAATATAATTAATGCCTTAGGCCATTGACCTGCATTAGAGCTGACAAAGCTGAGAGAGTTAAGGAAAGAGGGGGCGAAACAAAACAAAAGGGCAGAATTAGATTAGAAGGCTAACAGATTTTAAGTGAGGTCAGGAAAAATCAAAGGCAGGTGGCAGAAAATGTCCAATAGGGAATATTTTGGATGGAATGAAAGTGAGGGTAAGTGTGAGAAAAGTATGATGCAGCAATGCAAAAGGAGATAACAATGTAACATGTTAAAAAGTTAAAGATGATGCTAAAGGAGATATAAATGGCTACAGCATAAACATTACCAGTACCCACTATCCGAAAAGTTGGGAATGCTGGTTAAGATCTGAAATTATTGAACTCATTGTTGAGTCCAAGGATTTCAATGTTACAATGTTGTTATCCCTGGATCATCTTCAGATCTGTTTTAAAATTCTTGCTAAGTGAATCTGTATTGAAATATGTCACTTTGTTACATATAGGTGGAGCATAGATGTTGAAATATACATTATCAATCAGAATGGGGAAATCTTAGACTGAAATTTCAAGACAGTAAATTAAATAACTCCATAGAGGCCAGTACCCCTTTACCAAGTCACCCTTCATTTACATGTGGAGAGTCCTTTACACTGATCCAGCTCCCTGAGAGCAATTTATCAGAGTGAACAGTATGTCTAACACTGCCATTTTTATCTATCAGCCCAGGCTCCCTGATTGGACCAGATTAATATTCCCATTCTATGAGGTCCACCTGGCTGACCGCATTACAATTGCTGGATCCCTCCCTCTCTGAGTCCGAGGGCATAGACCGGTTCTGTTTTTTGTAGCTCCTCCTGGGTGCTCTAGCACTGGGTCAGGTTCTTCCAACTCTCCTCTGATACAGGCAGCGTGTAACTCATAGCAGCTCACCTCTTGTGCCTGGAGCGTCTCAGAAGAAATTCATTCTCATCTTCAGGCAGCAAAGGCATTGGGGCAGTGACATCTGCAGTGTCCATCTCAGATTCCGAGGTATCTTTAACGCTTGACAGAGAGGGAGTACCCTCAGGTTTTGGAGCAGTCGGAAAGGCTGTTAAGGAGCTGGGCACATTTTGCTCCCAAGTTTGCAGCTTTCCTATGATCTACGTGCTTGGTCAGGACCACTTCACCTACTTTATATGCCAAAACACCTGACATTATGTTGTCCATGCCTCTTACTCATTGCAGGGCTATTCTCTTGGTTGTTACACCAATCTTTGTCCCTTGAGGAAAACTGTCTCTCTAACTTCGCAGAGCCTTGTGTCCAGCATTGGCATTCCTGATGCCTTTTCACCCTCCACCCCAGGTCCGGAAAGATCAAATTTAACCTGTGTGCGGAGTCTTCTCCCCAATAGCAACCCTGCTGGAGCAGTCCCTTTTGCATGAGGGTTGGTCCTATAATCAGTTAGGAACCAGGACAATTTGGTATCCCATGTAGCTGTTGGCTGTTTCTTTAAGTTTGCCTTCAAAGTTTATATTGCTGTTTCTGCCAGACCACTGGATGGTGGATGGTATGAACCTATCCTTGTAAGTTGAACACCGTGCGAATTTAAGATATACTTGAATTCCCTGCTGATAAACAATGGCCCGTTATCTGTGACCAACACTTCCAGGAGTCCGTGTATTGCAAAAGATGCACGCAATTTTTTCTATCATTGTCCCATGTTTGATTAATGTACTCTACACACGTCCAGCTACTTTGAATGGGTGTTCACAATGACTAAGAATGTTGAACCACTGAAAGGACCTGCATTGTTGACGTGTAACAGAGTCCAGGGTTGGCCTGGCCATTCCCAGAGCTATGGCCGACACTGCCTTGTTCTCTTTACCTTTGGCCTAGCAGGGGTTTGCAGCCTGATATTACAAGTTTCCATCTGTAAAGGTATTGTGGAAACTCCCTGACTCCAAATATGTCCGCCAACCCTTCATAGAGCCATAGAGATGTACAACATGGAAACAGACCCTTCAGTCCAACCCGTCCATGCCGACCAGATATCCCTACCCAATCTAGTCCCACCTGTCAGCGCCCGGCCCATATCACTCCAAACTCTTCCTATTCATATACCCATCCAAATGCCTCTTAAACGTTGCAATTGTACTAGCCTCCACCACATCCTCTGGCAGATTCTGGTCATATTTACACTCTGCATTAGCCAAAGTCCTCAATGCATATGTTATTAGGTGTTCCTCTCCATTGAGTTATCTTTGAGCTAATACTACCCTGATTCTGTATAAGGAGGCATCTCATGTCAATACCGGACCTCACTTGGGGATCATAGTGTGCCAACAACTTATAGGATGGTAGCTGTTTCTTCACTTCCCTGAAAGCTATGGCCGACTCTTTTGCAGGAGTTGATGCAAAGGTGGCAGGATGGAGGCCAGATTATGAAAGAGCTTGCTGTAATAATTCCCCAGCCCAAGTAAAGACCTAAGCTCCAATACAGACGTGGGAGCTGGGACACATTTGATCACCCTCACTTTATCTTCCAATGGTCTTGTCTACTCTGTAGCCCAAGTAGGTCACTCGAGGGTGCCTGGAACACACACTTTTCCCTTCTAAGACATACACCCACCTGGGAAAAACATCTAAGAACTATGTTGAAGAGCTCTATATTGGGCTTCCCTGTGATGAGCATGTTATCTAGATAAATGTGACCTTGTAAAATCTTCTCCAACATCTGCTGAAAATTTGCACAAGCTGACACTATGCCAAATGACAGACTCATATATTGGTACAAACCTTTATGGGTATTAATTACAGCATACTTCTGGGAATCCTCATCGAACTGCAATTCAAGTATACATGGCTCATGTCCAGCTTTGTGAAGGACAGCTCCCCCTTGCCAGCTTTGCATATAAATCCTCTACCTCTATGTAGGGATTGGCTATTTATCCAGATGCAAAAAGAGGTTTATCCGTTCGTTTAAAATCCCCACAGTAGCAAAACCTACTCGTTGGTCTTCACATTCAGTGCAACTGTTGATGCCATTCCACATGTTGGATTGGTTTGATGATTCCTTTGCTTTCCAGCCTTCTGATTTCTGCCTCTACTTTTGCCCACAAGGTAAACGGCACGTGGTGGGCCTTGCAGAATCATTGAATTGCTTCATGGTCAACATGCAAGTTGGCCATGGCTCCTTTGACCTTCCTGAAAAACATCTGGGTATTTATTCGGGCATCCATTTTCTAATCGATTAATGTTGAGCCAGTCCAAGTGAGCCTTTCTCAACTAATTTCACCACATCAAGCCTGGGCCTGAGCGATAACTAAGCCAGCTCATAAGAGACCAGAACCGAAGTTGTATCCTTGATCTGTAGAGGTATCCTGGGTATAGGTCCATTTGGCTGACCTTGTTACAATCACTACTGTAAGTGAGCCAAAAGGTGGGTGTTTTTGATGGTGATTAATGAAATCATGTAAGAGATCAAAAGGATAAAGGCTTTTAGGAAATTTTGCCATGCATCATTTAATCCTTTTAGGCCCACAGATTTTGCAGTTCTTGATAGTTTTTTTCGAAATGTATTTGTGGGATGTTCTTGATTGTTGCTCACCATGTGGTATAGTTTATAATACTGTTGGGAGATTGCCAAGATTTTGACGCTATAACAATGAAGCAACTTCAAAATATCTCCATGATGAATATCTCTCGACCTGAAAAGTGAATTCTATTTCTCCCCAGAGATGCTGCTGATGTGCTAAGTTTCTCCAGCTTGTTTCTTTGGCTTTATTTCAGATTTCTGGCGCCTGCAGAATTTTGCTTTGACGTAATCGTGGTTCCAAGTCGGGATGGGTGTGGCTTGGAGTTGAATGTTCTGGCTGGTGGTAGCTCTTACACATCTGTGGGTTTTCACATTCTAGGTTGGTTTGAGCTTGGAAAGTGCTGTTGAAGGAGGTTTGGCAAGTTGCCACAATGCATCTTGTAAGGGACACACTGCTGCCAGTGATTGAAGGAGTGACTTGCTGTTCGTCTTAACTTTTGAGTGCAGGTCTTTTGTCTATGTTTGGGTCAAAGTTGTTTTGACATATGGAGCCATTAGGCTGATCGAACTCAAACTGAGCATCAGTACGGAGGTTTTTGCTGAGTAAATGTTGCTTATTAGTACTGTCAATGGCACCTTCCATTACCTTGCTGATGTTTGAGTGTGGACTGAGATGGTGGGCTGTCGTGCAGAGCTGCAGTGAGCCTGAGACCTTCTGTGTGTCACTGAGCAGAAACTGTGCCCTCTGCTGGTCTAATTAATGATACAGTCTCAAAATGGAATAATCTTTTCAATTTATTATGATCCCCGTTGACAGTAAAATAAAATCATAAATCTTTCACAACACAGCAAAAGATTATTGTACAAAGAAAACATAAGAAAACAAACTCAACTATGTGCAACTGCTAGAATTATTTTTAAGAAACCCACAAAATAAAGATTCAAACTGTTTTGCGATACTGTTGGAGATTCAAGACATGAGAAATAACATACTCCATTACTCGCTGATGTTTGAGTGTGGACTGTGAGGATGGTAATTGACCAGACTGCATTTGTCCCATTTTTGTGGGCAGGATATAGTCTTTTACATTTAAGGATAAAAACCAGTGTTGTACCTTCACTAGTGAAACTTGGCAAGAGATGCAACTAATTCCGAAGCACAAGTCATAGGTACTAGAGAGAAGATATTGTTGGCGTCTGTAACTTTTGCTTTATCCAAAGTCTTTGACCATTTCTGAGTATCACATGGCATGAATTGACTGAAGATTGGCATCTGTAATGTTACAGACCTCAGGAGGAGGCTAAAATGGATAATTCATTTGATACTTAAGGCATGATATGATTGCAAGTTCTTCAGCGTTGTCTTTTGTACTGATGGCCGATGCTCCCATCATCGAGCATGGGAGCATTTGTAGAGCCTTTTTCCTCCTGTTCATTATTTATTGTCTCCAACATTGATGACTGGGTGTGGCAGGATTACAGATCTTGGGTCTGATCAATTGGTCATTGGAACACTTAGCTCTGTCTTTACATCCTGCTTACATTGTATGGCATTGCAAGTAGTCCTGTGTTGTAGCCCCACCAGATTCTAAAAAACTTCATTCCCCTATCACATAGCTACAGGTAGGTGACTGAACTGAGGGCAGATGGGATTGACCATCACCATGGAGGTAATGGCTGAACAAAGCTTGGTGCGGAATACAGAGGACTGAAAATTTGGAGTGTATGGATGTCAAGTCTTTTGACATATATTGACTTTCTCCATTAAAATGTGACTGAAACCAAATGTGCAGTAATGAGTTGAATATGCAGAGATATTGTGTATATTTTTCCTTTATAAAACATTAATTCATTTCTGTTGACCTGATATCTTCCAGGTGAGGAATGAAACATTTATAAATTGATGGCCTGGGGTGAAATAAGTAATAATTTAATCTCATGTGAAAATGACAGGAATTTTATTTTTAAAACTGTCAATACTGTATATAGAAACATTACATAGTCTCTGCTGCAAGTGATGGATTAATCTTTTCTGAATAATGAGATGGATGCTACTTAACTCTAGTATGCTGCAAGCTCTGCTGCAAAGGCTGTTAAATGTGTTCAGTGTGTGATGATTTACCTTTCTAGGCATTCGTTATCTTTTCCACATGAACCCACTGACTTTGCAGGCTCAGTGTGGAGATGTTATTGCCCTGTCCTCATCAGTGCTTCATCTTCCTATCATCCCCCTCACCTGCCATCCTCATCTATCTGGAAATAACCTCCTCCTTTAATCTCTAAGAGTGGCATTGCTAAATCTGGGAACCCTCTCCTTCTCTTAGCCTCTCTGTCAATGTTGAAAAGTAATTATCAAGCTACCTGAAATGCATTCACTACAACTGCATCTTTCAAGACAAGAGGCTGTGTAGAGCCTATGGTTTCTGCAGATTGCCGCTCAGGCTCCTGGAGTGTGCAGAGAGCCTCTGCACTGAAACAAAGTGTGGCCAATCTGTGTTACAATCTTGGAAATGAGGTAAGTAACTGAATTTCATGTCTAGAACAGTGTAGACCAGGTACAGTCACATCATAAATCAAGCCCGAATGTCAGAGTGATCGAAATGTTTTTGCTCCATTTTCCACAATGGTATTGGACATTATTTAAAATTGCCCCATGCTCAATAAATGTAGCCAAAATTTTAAGCTTTGTACAGTTTCTTATTGTGACTGTTTAAGTAAAAGTCTTGTGTTTTTATTAAATACGTTGATTTTTCAACTTTATTCACTTTAAGGTTGTTACCTGCAGAAATAATTTTGGGGTTTCTCTGCTGTTGTAGCACATTGCACTTCAAGAGTGTTGACCTGATCTTGCTCAACTTGACATGTGAACTCATTTGGATTACTAATAAGCTTTGTGGTTTCCTTTTGGTCAAACATCATTTGCTTCCAATTTGTGATTTCTCTCTGATGTTCTCCATTCCCATAATCACTTCATGTTTATTGACTAAATTCCTACTGAACAGTGCCAATTTGCTTGTGGTTCAGATATTAATCCATAGATTATTATCTTTTTGGTTCTGCTTTTTAATTTAGCCCCTAGCCGTTCACATTCCTCCAACAGAACCACTTTCCTCATTGGTAAATATGTGCATCACGGCAATTGGATCTTTCTCCTCCCACTCCAGGTTCCTCTGCAGCCCAAATGAGAGACCTTAAATCTGGGCACCTGGCAGGCAACACACCCGATGTGATTCGTGATCTTGGCCATACTATCCCCGATTATGATTGAATTTATTTTTTTCTTCCCCATTTTGAAAGGCTCCCTGTATCATGGTGCTATGGTCAGTTTGCTCATCCTCCCTCCAGCCACCCGCTATTATCCACACAGGGAGCAAGAATCTCAAACCTGTTAGACAAGCTCAAGGGCTGAGGCTCCTTCCGCATTACCTCCTGGATCCTTCTACCTGTCTTGCTCATAGTCCTATCTTCCTGTCCCTAACCACTGACCAAAGTTGAGGTAGGTAATCTAAGGGGTATATTTTAATTTATAATCTGTAAATATTTCTCCTATTTATGTTCAATCTGAAAGTAACCTGTAATAGATAGTTAAATTAGCAACTATCACCAGCCACTGTTTACCTGTGATGTCACTTTTTTATGCTAGGCCCCTGATCCTGGCTTCAATTTATCCTGTTCAAAAAAACCTTAGAAACAAAATCAAAAAGCAAGCATAAAGCACTTGTGCCCCTCTGTACCAAATTCCCACTCTGCCTCCAAATTCACTGAACTATATTTTCTCTTGGGCTGTGTCTCTAAAATAACCACGCAGAGGCTGTATCCCCTCACTGAGTCACCCTTTATTGTGAACAGTACATTGGCTGTAGCCTGCCAGTTCAGAGTCAGTCGCCTGAACTGAGGAGATTCTATTCTCCTGATTTTGTATTTTTTATTTTATTAGCCAGTAGAAATTACAAACAAACAGTTAACATGAACAGCCGTATACAGGAAACCGCAACTTACAGGGGAAAGGGACGGCAAAACCAAACCCCAAACCCTACTGTACAACCAGTTTGCAGTGAAGGGAGGATGAACCTCGAATCCGATCTTACATTATCAAGAAGGAAACAGTGAGCACAATCACATACTGACAGTCCGATAAACTGAACATGAAAACAGCGCATATACCATAGACACCCCTGGCAACCCAGCAAACAACCCATCCCTCCCACCGTCCGGCCACTCAAAGGCAGCCCACCTCTCCTGACTATATATTTTTTCTAGTTAGTTTTTTTTTATTTCTTCCCACACTACTGCCAAACGGTAGTGCTTATTTTCTCCAGCACCCATGTCACGTGTGTGTGTAGGTGGAAGACACAGCGAATGCATAAAATGTTATTCATATTCCACCACCAGGGAGAAAGGAAACACCCGAGTGGCCAGTGACAAGCAGAACCCTTCTCAACAAAAGGCAATGCTGGGTGATCAGACAGTGAAGGGGAGGGCAGGGATTAAGTCAAAATAGAATTAAAGCCTACCCTCTCCTGGTTCTATATATTTTTTTCTTTTTTGTTTTTCCTTCTTTTTCCCTACAATACTGCGTAACTGCGGTAGAGCTTATATATTCCCTGGCACCCATGTTTGTGTGTAGGTGTAGGACACCTTTATTTATATATCTTTATTTATATTTCACCACCAGGAAGAAAGAAAACACCCGAGTGGCCACTGACAAACAATGCCCTTCTCAGCAAAGGGCAATGCTGCGTGATCAAAGAAATGAAGGGGAGGGCAGGGATTAGATCTAAATAGAGCTAATCCCTTTCCTCTCCTTTTTTTTTAATATTATCAAATATTTTAATCACATCTGCAATATAAAACGTTTACAAAATATAACTTATAGTTTCAAGTATTAAACAAGTAAAGACTGGAGGATGCTTCATTTACATTATGCACAATGGAACCAGACCCTATTATACACAATTTGATCAGGACCACCATGTTCCTTTGTAGCCCAGATTTGTTGTAATGAATATCCTAATTCAACACCCCTCTCCAGCTGTCTAAGTATTTTCAAATTAGAAACTTCTTCGTTATTTCAGTGGAAATTAAAGCCAATGCATTGATGTGTAATCTGTAAAATTCTCTCCCTTTCCCAATCCATGTAACACAGGTTGTGTTAAGGCTGATTACTGGAAGGAAGGAAAAAAGGAAATGGTTTAATTTGACCTCTTTGTTCACCCAATAAGTTAATAACGGATAAACAGGCTAAAAGTGGATAACTTATTCCATCAGTTCTGTGGATCTTTAATCGAGGAATTTGCATGATTAATTTTAATTCAGCCAAAATGAGCTCCTCTCCTGGTTTTTTTTTATTTTAATAAACTATACACAGTTTACAAAACAATTAACATTAACAGCTGTATATAGAGAAACAACAATTTTATAAGGGAGAGGAGTGGCAAAGTCAGACCCCAAACCCCACCGTTCAACCAGTTTTCAGGGAAATGAGAACAAACCTCAAATCCCAGTTTCACTCACAAAACAGTAACAATGACAAGTACATAAGACAATTCAATTACATAAAAAACAGTGCATAAAATAAAGACCCCCAGCAAGCCACCCGTCCCCCTCTCCTGGTTACTTTGGTCACCCAAGACTTTCTTGATTGGCTCAGGTTAACAACCCCAATCAACAATCTCGTAGTCAATGAGGTCAACCTATTTCCAATCACTACGGTCTCATGCTGGATGTTATTTCTCTTTCCTGACTGTACTGATCCATATGTTTTCTCATCTGTTTCTCTGTTTCTGCTGTGTACGCACGCACACACACAAGACACACAGATTCACGCGCACACACACACACACACTGTTGTATTGAGCCACAGTGAGCCTGAATCTTCCTGTATGTCACAGAGCAGAAACTGTGTTCTCGTTCTGTTCTAATTAATGACTTTGTCTCAAAATTGAATAATCTTTTCAATTTATTATGATCCCATTTGAAGCTGCTACTGGACAAGTCAGATTGCAAAACTCCCCGTGTCTGCGTGGATTTCCTCCAGGTGCCGCAGTTTCCTCCCACAATCCAAAGATGTGAAGTTCAGATGAATTGGCTGTGCTAAATTGCCCATAGTGTTAGGTGTATTAGTCAGGGGTAAATATTGGGTCGGGGAATGGGTTTGGGTGGGTTTCTCTTTGGAGGGTCGGTATGTTGGGCTGAAGGGCCTGTTTCCATACTGTAGGGAATCTAATCTAACCTAATCTAAAACCCAACTTGATAAATCTTTAACAACAGAGTAAAAGATTATTATACCAAGGAGACATTAATAAACAAACTCAGCTATACGTAACAGTTAGAATTATTTCAAAAGCTATCACAAAATAGATTCAGGCTGTTTCATGGCACTGTTAGAGACGCAAGGCATGAGAAATAATATAAGGGTGTCATGGTAGCTTTGTGTTTAGCAATGCTGCCTCATAGTACCAGGGACCTGGCTTCGATTCCAGCCTCGGGTAACTGGCTGTGTGGCATTTGCACATTCTCCCGGGTCTGCGTGGGTTTCCTCCCACAATTCAAAGATGTACAGGTTGGATGAATTGGTCATGCTAAATTGCCCATAGTGTTCAGGGATGTGTAGGTTAGATGCATTCGTCAGGGGTAAATGTAGAGTAATAGGGTAGGGGAATGAGTCTGGGCGAGTTACTCTTCGGAGGGTTGGTGTGGACTGTTGGGCCAAATGGCCTGTTTCCACACTGTAGTGATTCAGATTAACAACACAGGGATCCACAGTCACTGTAGGGGTTCTATGACCTATGAATTGTTTAGGGTTCTACTTAACTTACTCCTGACAGTTTCCTTGCTGTGGATTGTGGTGACCATTTGATGAATCCTTTCCAAGTCTTGAAGTTCTCACAAATCAGAGAGCCAAAACTTTCTCAGTTCTACTAACCTGCATGTTTCTCACCAAACTCTTTCCTGCTTTGGAAGTTTCCGAGGCTAACCCTTTCTGCTGAGAGGACCTCTTCCCTGAATTGCACTACTTATTCCTTCTGGGAAGAAGCTAAACTTGCTGCTAAACTTAACAATAGTGAGTTCTACATTGAAGTTTTAATAACTTAATGCTAATTTATTCTTGAGTGTAAAACATGCCAATGCCTTACATGTGTAACTACCTGTCATAAACACAACATGATGCGGAGGTGTCGGTGTTGGACTGGGGCGGACAAAGTTAAAAATCGCACAACACCAGGTTATAGTCCAACAGGTTTCTTTGGAAGTATAAGTTTTTGGAGTGCTGCTGCTTTGTCAGGTCGCACAACACTATAAGCAACATTAACAACACAGGGATCCACAGTCACATAAACTCTGACAAAATATTGTACTTGATCACTGTTTTTGGAAGGATTGTAGACCTTATCTTCTTTTTGAAGAAAGCCCTTCACAGAAGTAACCAACATCTATCTATGCTCTACTTTCAATTCTAAAAATTGTATTAGTATTTATAAATGATACTTCTTTAATCACACCTCTTAATTGTGATGTGGTTTTGATAGTCTCTGCCAAAGATGACTTGTTGCAGTGTATTTTATGGATAGTAGTGTTTCAGCAATAATTGGTGTGAATGTTTATCAAGCATAACTATCAAGTGAATTGTTCTCTCCTGGATGATATTGCAGTTCTTGAGAATTGTTGCAACTGTACCCATCTAGGTATTCCATCTCAGGCTTGACCTGTGGCTAATATGTGTGGGCAACATTTTCTGGAATAAGGAGGTGAGTCCTTCCTAGCAGAAGACACAATGTCTGAACTCATTCTATTTGTATGTCATTTATGTTTTGTGTTGCTGGTCTAACGGAGTTTCTAGATAGTGATTTTGTTTATGTCACAGAGATAACAATGATTAATTTGTAATGACTGGTGACATGATCAAAATTGCTTGTAGCCAGGATTTGTAGTCAAGAGTTAATCTTTATATGTGTTCCATATGCAGAAATCTGTGATTACAGATGCCTTAGACCTGTAGTGCGTAAGGCCCTGACTGATGCAATTGCCCCTTCAAGAGCCTGACATTACTCACACATAAAGCCTCCATCCTCAGACAGAACAAAATGCTTATTCTGTCCAGTTTGAATGTGATGACAATCATTTTTCATTTATTTGGCCACTTGCAACTCAGATGAGAATGGAGAATAACACAAGTTATATACCACATATTGCACCCCTACACTCACTGTCATCTGGGTGACTGGGTGATCACCCCCAAATCTACATGTTCCTTTCTTGCACTCTGCAGTATTCCAGTCTGTTCCTTGCTTCCCACGTTTCCATTCAGTTGTTTCATTTAAGTCTCCATCTGCTCACATTATCCCCTGAACCTCAGACTTAGTGATGTGATGTCTCTCTGTCAAAGTCAGAGTGATGGTTAAGCAATAACCGTATTCCCTCAGTAAACCTTGTCCTCCAAAACACCATCATTGCCCAACTACATGTTGAATTGTTTTCTCCGCCATCACAATTGTTGTTCCTGCTATATCCCAGCATGATGCTTCCAATTCTAACAATTGACTTGTCCAATATGCAACCCCTCCCACCTTGTGGGCCCTGTTGTAACTCCCCTTTGACTGTCATAGACCTGCTGGACTCACCATACCCCTTTCCCTAACCAACTTGGCTGGGTAACCCTGACTGATAGCTGACTAGATCCCTGTCCATTATTCTGTGCAGCTCCCTGACTAACTTACTACTGTTCCTTAGACTAGTTGAAATGGACCAGCAGGACTGACTGTGACCCTTTCTCTGGACTGTAATTATATAGAACACATGACCCTAAATGTCACATACAGTAACTGATCATGTCCTGTCCCCAGGACTGGCATCGGACAATGCACTTGACCAACAGTGGTGGAAGTCTTTGATTGATGACAGCCCCCCCCCCCGACAACTGATGTCTGTGCCCCCTGGACTTTGAGATATGGCCATTTGGTTGAAACACATTCAGTGCACTTGCCATGTACACTATTGGTGCAGGTGTGACAACGTTGTAGCACAGTGCCATACAGCTACAGGTCCACTTCTTAAATGATCACTGCTAGCAGGCATGAAATGCGGCTTAGCTTTGCAACCGTGCTAAAAGATATATGAAGGCAAAAGTACAGAGAGGCTGTATGTTCTGTAAGAGGCAGAAATGCTTAAGTAGGCAAGGAAAGGCAAACACACAGTGAGAATCTGGATTAGGTGCAAAATGAACATTTTGAAAGCCATCTAAAGGCAGAGATATATTTTGTTCCAATGCATGAAATGGGTGCCTGAATCTAAATGCAAAGTGGCCCAGCAGCAATATTACCAAGCAACTTATTGGCGCACTCCAGGGTGCAGTACTGAGGTGGTGAACTGTATTATGAGTGAGTCAGAAACATGCCATGATGATGTGACGAGAGTGATGTGTGTCCGATGCCAAACTGTGTGGATAAGGGATTGTAGGCAGTTGCTGCCCATGGAGTGTGCCCGGAGGTGATGGAGAATGCTAGTTAAGGTGGGGTTCCATAGGAGAAAGCAGTTTTTATCTCATAAATCGTCACCTTGCAGTTCCTCTCCAGCACCGCCTGGGAAAATCACACACTGAGTAGCAAAATGAGTGTGTTTCAGTAATACCGTATATACTCGAGTAGTAGTCGGATTTTTTTTGACTACTTTTTAAGGTTAAAGTTTTGGGGTCGACTATTGCACAGATGCTACTTTTGAGGGGCTGAAATTCATGTCTGTCAAAATTCATACCGTATCATTAGCAGCAGCCCAACTGATCTCGAAACGAATCAAGAGGAGAAAATGAATTATGATAATTCTGAAAGTCCAGAGCGAAACTCAACAGCCAGTGGACTGGAAGACCAGGAGTAGAATGGAACAACTGGCAAACTGGAAAGCTGGAGCGGGATGTGATGGGCGGCACACTGACTCATAAATGATGATCTGTTATCTATGAAGAACTAGGGTCAACTTTTACACGAGGTATATGGAAAATGCCAGGGTTTTTTGGCCAAAGATAAGGGGTCGACTTTTACATGAGATCGACTATTACTCGAGGTTTTTTTTTGTGCAGTCGTGAGACACTGTGAAAGACAACAGGTGTACAAATCTTTATTCAATTTCCACAACTAGTAAGAAAGGAAACACCTGAGTGGCCAGTGACAAGCAGAGCCCTTCACAAAGGGCAATGCTGTGTGATCAAAAAGGTGAAGGGGAGGGCAGGGATTAAATCAAAATAGAGTTGGACGGGGAAATAAAACACTCCACTCCCTGTGGTGCCCACCTCTCCCTGAACAGCTCAAGGGAGTTGGTAAATACTGCATGCTCCTTCCCCAGGGACACCCGGGCTCTGACGAAACCACGGAAGAGGAACTGACAATCAGCCATAACGACCCCCTTCAAGGCCTGCTGCCTGGACCTGTTTATGACCAGTTTGGCCAGGCCCAGGAGCAGACCCACGAGGAGATCCTCTGACCTATCCTCCCCCCTCCGCACCAGGTGAATTACTTGAGTATATACGGTAATGAGATGTAAATGCATGCAAAAGCTCTTTCGTCATTCACTAGTGGGTGTCTTGATGTCCTGTTAAAACCTTGGATGAAAAAAATCAGACTTATTCTCAACTCAAGGATTTTGTTTTTTAGCTGATTTGCCATGGCTGCACTATTCAAGGACAGGAGAAAATTACACCTTATGTTTTAGTGATTGACCATGTCAATTAAAATTTAAAAAGTGATCTGTCAAGCCAGATTCCATTCTGGGACTTGACCTGTCCATTCCTCCCTTGATACTTTCAGCTCATGTGTTGTTCAGATTTTGTTTTGTACACGGACCCAGTCTGCTTTGTGATAGAGGAGAAAAACATGCAAATAGTTCCAAACAGTTGAACTTACGACACTGCCCTGAGGAACCCCTGCAGTAATGTCTTGTGTTTAAGATAATCGGATTCGAATGAAGAAAGCATAATAGACACCAGCTGAACACCCTGCTGTTCTGACTAAACACAAAGAAAATCCAAAGACTCCCATGTATTTGCCGACAGAGCATGGAACCACATATATGTATGTTCTTAACTAACACTGTGCTTTGAAATTAATAACTGTTAATGGGTATTCTAAGACAAACTTTGCCAGTGGAAAATTCTACTGTAAACAAAAATAGACATGTTTCTACTTAATGTGACTGGAAGTCTGTTAAACTCATGATCTGATGAACTTAGATCCGGTTTAATGCTTCAGTTAAAGTCATAGAGATGTACAGCATGGAAACAGACCCTTCAGTCCAACTCGTCCATGTTGATCAAATAACCTAATCTAGTCCCATTTGCCAGCATTTGGCCCATATCCCTCTCAACCCTTCCTATTCATGTACCCATCCACATGCCTTTTAAATGCCGTAATTGTACCAGCCTCCACCACTTCCTCTGGCAGTTCATTCCATACACGCACCACCCTCTGTATGAAACTGTTAGCCCTTAGGTTCCTTTTATATCTTTACCCTCTCACCCTAAACCTATGGCCTCAAATTCTGGACATCCCCACCCCAAGGAAAAAACATTGTCTATTTACCCTATCCATGCCTGTCATGATTTTGTAAACTTCTGTAAGGTCACCCTTCAGCCTCTGATGCTCCAGCAAAAATTCCCTCAGTCTATTCAGCCTCTCCCTATAGCTCAAACCCTCCACACCTGGCAAAATTCTTATTAGTCTTTTCTGAACATTTTCAAGTTTTACAAAATCCTTCCTAAAGCAGGGAGACCAGAATTACGCACAGTACTCCACAAGTGGCCTAACCAAAGTCCAGTCCAGCCATAACATGACCTCCCAACTCCTTTACGCAATGCACTGATCAATAAAGACAAGCATATCAAATGCCTTCTTCACTATCCTATCTACCTGCAACTTCACTTTCAAGGAGCTATGAACCTGCACTCCAAGATCTCTTTGTTCATCAGTGCTCCCCAGGACCTTACCATTAAGCGTATAAATCCTGCCCTCTAAATTGCCTTTCGAAAATGCAGCACCTCACATTTATCTAAATTAAATTTCATCTGCCACTCCTCCACCCATTGATCCATCTGATCAAGATCCCATTGTACTCTGAGGTAACCTTTTTCGCTGTCCACTACACCTCCAATTCTGGTGTCATCTGCAAATGTACTGACCATACCTCCTATGTTTACATTGAAACCATTTATATAAATGACAAAAAGCAGTGGATCCAGCACTGATCCTTGTGGTACACCGCTGGTCACAGGTCTCCAGTCTGAAAAGCAATCCTCCATCACTACCCTCTGTATTCTACCTTTGAGCCAGTTCTGTATCCAAATAACTAGTTCTCCCTGTATTCCATGTGACGTAACCTTGCTAACCAGTATACCATGAGGAATCTTAGCAATCACCTTACTGACATCCATATAGATTACGTCCACCTTATCAATCCTCTTCATTACTTCTTCAAAAAACTCAATCGAGTTAGTGAGACATGATTTCCCATGCGCAAAGCTATGTTGATTATCCCTAATCAGCCCTTGCCTTTCCAAATACATGTAAATCCTGTCCATCAGGATTCCCTCCAACAACTTGCCCACCACCGATGTCCGGCTCACCTGTGTATAGTTCTCTGGCTTTTCCTTACTACCTTTCTTAAATAATGGCACCACGTTAGCCATCCTCCAGTCTTTTGGTACCTCACCTGTGACTATTGATGATACAATAATCTCAACAAGACAATCATTTCCCTAGCTTCCCACAGAGCTCTAGGGTACACCTGATCAGGTCCTGGGGATAAACCACCTTTATGTGTTTTAAATCATCCAGTACTTCCTCCTCTATAATATGGACATTTCTCAAGATGTACTATACCTTCCATCTCCTTCTCCATAATAAGCACTGATGCAAAATGTTTAGTATCTCCACCATCTCCTGCAGTTCCACACGTAGGCAACCTTGCCGATCTTTGAGGGGCCCTATCACTCCCTAGTTACCCTTTTGTCCTTAATGTATTTATAAAATCTCATTTCATGTTGTTTGTAAAAACACTGAAATTTAGATGTAACATTGGAAAATAAGTTCAATGTTTTGAGTTCTGTTTCCACCAAGGCAAGATATGAACTGAATTCAGTAATATTGCTGAACTATTTGCTGATTCAGTACAACTAACTAGCATTGAAGTAATCAAACGCTTCTGCAGAACAGAAAGAACTGAAGAAATGAGAAAGGAGCTTCAAGTTAATATTTTTTCTATTGTTTCTCAGGAGTTAAGGAAGTGGCAGTGTATTAAAGTGAAGAATAGGGTAGGTTTTCAAAGTGTGGCAATCTTTCATGTTGTATTGTTGTGAGATAGAGGAAGATATTTCCCAAAAGATCTCAAGCCATCAGACCAACTACATGTCCAACTCACTTTCTTGATGAACAAATGAATGATGATTTATTGTCACATGTACTCTACAATGAACAACACAGTAAAATTCAGTGAAAAGCTTCAACTTGACAATCCCAACAAAAGAAAACCAATTCATCAAAGGCCTGGTCACTAATGTCAGGTGCGATTTCTGATATTTGGGGTGACATGGTGGCTCAGTGGTTAACACTGCTGCCTTACAGTGCCAGGGACCCAGGTTCGATTCCAACCTTGGGTGACTGTCTGTGTGGAGTTTGCACATTCTCCCTGTGTCTGTGTGGGTTTCCTCCTCTAGTCCAAAGAGGTGGATTGGCCATGCTAAGTTGCCCATAACGTGCAGAATAGGCAGATTAGCCATGGGAAATGAAGGGGAATGGGATAGTGGATCTGGGTGAGATGCTCTTTGCAGATTCAATGTGCCAACTGGCCTGTTTGCAACTGTTGGGATTCTATGATTCTAATGAATCAGTTGAAGATCTGCATTAGGAACGACACTATACTCATCTTGTACCCTGGGAATGTCACTTATAGTGGCACTCAATCTCACTACGTCTCTTATTTGCCTCTCTTCTAGGCCACCATAGGAGTCATTAATATAAACCAAAGTGAGAAACATGTAGGTCTTATAAAGTCCCACCTAATAGACTTGTCAGCAAAGGTGAAACTCCTCGAACAAAAGGTAAAGTGACAACATGGATATGAAGTTGGCTGAGTGATTGGTGCAGGGGGTAGTGGTGAATGTTATTTATTGGTTTGGAAGGAATGGAGGGTCCCAGAACTATGTAATACAGCCACTGCTTTTCCTCGTGTATTCATGACCTTGGGTCCTTGGTTATGCAAGGGCACTATTTCAAAACTTGTGAATGGCACAAAAACTGGAAATATTATGACTTGTGTGCACTTTTCATGATAGGCATAGAGTATAAAGGAAATTATGGTGAGCTTTTGTGAAATACTGATTCCTCAATGGGATATTGGGCTGGATTTTACCCGAAATCGGCTCAGTATTGATTTTAACAAGCTTCATGGAGAGCTTCTCCACATGATCCCTCGTGAGATTTCTCACACTGTTCTTTGAAACTTGCCTCATTACCTCTGCACCATGTCTCTATAGCATCTTGTGCATCTTACTTTCCCTCTCGCCAGAGGTGGGCGGTACTCACCACTGGGTTCCTGGGATTCTCGACACCTTATTTAAAACAAAGTTGTACAGCAGGTCAAACACTGTCAGTCTGGAGCTGCCCTTCACAGTTCCTTCATCTGAAGAATTTCCCAAAGGTGGCATCCCGATTGGCAGAGAGGGATCCAGAGGTCCTGGTGGATTGGGTGATGCAGAGGTTGGCCATCCTCTTTCCTCAAGACTGACAAAGGACTCCACGCCTCAGATCTATCCATCCCAATCCCAGGTTTCCAATTGGGGCCACAGTCTGTATGAATGCCAGCAATGCCACTTGAAGATCAGTGAACTTCTACACTCTGTGACAATAAATGCAACCCATTCGTCTCTACTACCTCATTCACTCTATCTCTGCAACTGCACCCATCTCCCCCCAAGGTTAATGTTGCACCACTCTCACTACTGCATGCAGCATCTTCCCTCACTTGCTCTGACCCCTGAACTCAGAGTATTAGCCTGCATGGCCTGTATGCTGCCTGCTCACTGTTTTGTGACACTTTAACACCCTTGGTCCACTTGCACCAGTGCTAACGGCCGTGCCGCCACTTACGTATCAATCAGTTTCATCCTCCCTTAGTCTCTTTCCTTGGGGAGCTGGTTGCCAAGAGAGCAGTAAGCATCAAGATGGTGAGGTGGATGTCAGACATTTTGTCTCCTCATCCCTTACAAGGGTGTAGTGTTTTCACAGCACTGGGATTTGGAGACCTACTGGCTGTCAGGCATCCGCTGAACCGCAGTTAGGAGAGGACCCCCTCTGTCAGCAATTAACAACTTCAGACAAATGCACAGACACAGGAGCAAGTAGGCAGGTTTGTTGAAGGCACTGGACAGACTGACATGACATTTGGTAGTCTCCACCAATGCCGTTTGTAAAAGGCTGCCTCTGAAGGGTTTGGATAGAATGAAAAGAAACTGTTTCCAATGGCTGAATAATCAGAAAGTCAATGATTCCAGTTTGAATCAATTTAACTTGATCGACCAAAGAACCAACACAAGGTAAAACCTTTACTCAAAGACTGGCTCAGATTTGGAATGAAATGCCTCTCAACCCCAATCATCAACACTGGCCCCAAATATTGTCATGGACACAAATTTGTTTTTGAATGGAAATTGAATAGATAATTATAGAGAAATAAAAGACTAAAAAAAACCAGCTGGGCATTAAATGGTAGTAATACTGACTGGACTTCTATTCAAATTAATGGGTGTACACTCATTCGGCTGAATCGTCCCCTTTGGTGCTCCACTATTCCATTGGACCCAAAATCATCAGAAAGATGAAACTGTCAAGGGTTAAAATGGCACAGGGAGATCAGAAAAGCGCAGCTGGTCAGGCAGCATCAAAGGAGCAGGAGAATCGACGTTTTGGGCATAAGCCCTTCTTCAGGAATTCCTGAAGAAGGGCTTATGCCCGAAACGTCGATTCTCCTGCTCCTTTGATGCTGCCTGACCTGGTACAGAGTATAACTGTCATCTCCAGAGTGTCTCAAATTGTGCCCATAATCCTTTCTACAGCAAAGTGGAAAGGTTTTCTCAGTCCTTTGCAAGGCATTTCTCTAAGGGTACTACTGTGCGCAATTTTGATTAATCCCGTGATCTATGCTCCAATGATATGCAAAGGCATAAACTATTACTCGGGGACATACCTGGAAAAAAACAGATCTCGATACCCATTTGTTTCTTATGGATTTGGCAGCCTCCATTCAACACCTACAACAACCCCCATAGCAAGAATTTAAGTTAGAAAGTTAGATACTTCCTTCTAGCATCTGTTATAGTCAGTCCCATCAGCACTACAGGTAGAAATGGCAGGTTCCCAGTCTTCCAAACTTTATAAACCAGACATTTTTACTGAAATTGTATGAGAATAATGGATCAAATCTCATTTACTTGACATGATTCACTTCGCAAATTGTAAAATTAAACTTTTAAGGAGTGCAAATCATGTTGATCAAACATTTTTATTCATGTGAAAGAAATCAGATAAATTATTTTAGGATGTTATATCCATTAAAACATTGAATTAATCTTGGAATTCTAAAATATTTCATATTGACTTTGTGACAAGATTGATCTGATTTGTCTGAGAGATGTGCATTATGATGGTAATTCTGATAAACCTTGTTTAAAAAGCTATTTGCCTTATAGTAATGAAGGTCTGATAAACCTGGTTTATTAGTAGGAAAACAATGAAAATATTTATTAAATCTTTTAAAATATTATTTCAGGACTGTACTAACCAGTAATTGTGATTCTAATACCATTGCCTATTAGTAATGACATTTCATTATGAGCAGTTATCATTACATCCTGAAATGTTTGTATCTCTCTCAGTTTACTTCTGTAATCACTTTCCAGAAAATAAACAGAAATGGATCCAATACATGAATAGCTGGCTTCTTAACATGGCTGGAATTTGTCTTAAGTTTCCTTTACTATTTGATGTGCTTTAGGTTTTACTAAGATTAGCTGTAAGGTAAATTAATTAACTGGCATTAAATACCACTGAAGTGCTGAGCCTGAATTTTTTTGTATTCTAATAGTGAGCAAATAATAATATACCCAAGCTAAAGTTCATAAATCTGAATGCAGGATCTTGCGATGGCTCAGAAATCAGATATTAACAATTCAATTTCTTTGGTCTGTGGCTGTTAGGTGAGAATAATAGTTGAGAAGGTTTCTTCATGAACTGGTCCCATAGACAAGGTACCACAGGAAAATGTACTGAAGGAATGCTACACTGTTGAATGACCCTTGGAAAAGACATGGACCAAAGGCCCTACCTGTCCATCTTCCTTCCCATCTATCCACTCCACCCTCCCCTGTGACCTATCACCATTACCTGTATCTAACTATCGCCTTCCCAGCTACCTCACCTCCACCCCTACCGTCCTATTGATCTCTCAGATCCATTCCCCCTCCCACCCCACATTCCTGATGAAGGGCTTATGCCCAAAACATCGATTCTCTTGCTCCTCGGATTCTGCCTGACCTGCTGTACTTTTCCACCTCCACACTTTTCAACAAAAGCCCTGTATGTCAATGGAATGTCAGTGACTGTTGGAGGGGGAATGGAATATAAGGATGTGTCCTCTGGTTGGACAAAGTGGAACAAGGGAACATAGTTTTAGAATAAGAGGTCTCCCTTTTAAGATGGAAAAGAGGAGAATTGATTTTCTTCTGAGGGTCATTAGTCTTGAACTCTATTCCTTAGAAAGTAGTGGAAGCAGCATCATTGAATTCATTCAAAGCTGAGTTGGATAGAATTTTGATAGGCCATTCTTACCTGGTCTGGCTTACTTGTGACTCCAGACCAACAGCAATGTGGTTGCCTGTTAACTGCCCTCTGGCCAATTAGTGATGGGCAATAAGTGCTGGCCTAACAAGTGACACTCTCATCCCATGAATGAATTAAAAAATCTCTAAAACATTGTGTCTCATGTTAGCCTTGTCCATCTTATTTGTCTTCACCTTCCACTTTGTCCTACAGTGAGGCAACTTCTGTGGAGATCTATACACAACTCCCACCCATGACCTCTTTCCCATGCTATTCCTTATTTTTGTTGTGGCTCTGTTCGCCGAGCTGGGAATTTGTGTTGCAGACATTTCGTACCCTGTCTAGGTGACATCCTCAGTGCTTGGGAGCCTGCTGTGAAGCGCTTCTGTGTTGTTTCCTCCGGCATTTATAGTGGTTTGTCTTTACGGATCCACAAACACTACATAGGACAAACAGGAAGACAGCTAACGATCCGTATCCATGAACACCAATTAGCCACGAAATGACACGACCAGCTATCCTTAGTAGCCACGCACACGGATGACAAGCAACATAAGTTCGACTGGGACAACACTACTATTATACGACTAGCCAAACAGAAAACAGCCAGGGAATTCCTAGAGGCATGGCACTCATCCACAGATTCAATCAACAAACACATCGGCCTGGACCCAATATACCGGCCACTGCAGCGGACAGCTGGAACTGACAACCGGAAGCGGCAGAGACAAACCACTATAAATGCCGGAGGAAACATCACAGAAGCGCTTCACAGGAGGCTCCCAAGCACTGAGGATGTCACCTAGACAGGGGACAAAACGTCTGCAACACAAATTCCCAGCTCGGTGAATAGAACCGCAACAACGAGTACCCGAGCTATGAATCTTCTCTCAAACTTTGAACACCTACGGGCGAGAGACGCTAAGACAAGCCAGGAATGGGAATCCTGTGCGAACCGCCTAAGCGCCACATACGAACAACTCAGGTTCCTACACGAATGCCGAAAGAATCGAATCCTTCCACCATGTGTCAGATACAGACCACCAGTCAACAACCCACAAGCCAGAGACACAGCCAGACAGAACGGATTCAGGATGATCCAGGTAATGATTACAGACGCACACAACAGACTTCACAAATACAGACAAGAAATTGCGCGCCAAAAATCGTTAATTTCAAAAACCACCAATCAGGAATGGACCGGGACCATAGAACAGGGCGTCACCATAGGACAGAACAGGACCACACACCGCAAAAAAAAAGCACGAAAAGAAAAAATGGCCAAACTATCACACAACAGAGAGGACACCACAACACATACCTGGGTTAGAAACCTCTCCCACAGACAACTCACAGACACGGAAGGAACAATACTGGCCAAGGGACTCAACTATAACCACAGGGACGCCAAGAC
>NC_057740.1:30702862-30719336 GCF_004010195.1 Chiloscyllium plagiosum
GAACACACACCGGGTCATCAACGCCACACTCACAGGAATCCGATTCACTAGAGAGGAAGGAAAGGACAACCAACTCCCATTCCTAGACGTGATGGTACAGAGAACATCGAATGGAGAATTCACCACAAAGGTATACAGGAAAGCCACACACACAGACCAAGTCCTGAACTACGAAAACAACCACCCCAACACACACAAAAGAAGTTGCATCAAGACACTGTTCAAAAGGGCCACAACACACTGCAGTACACCAGAACTGCAAAAAGAGGAAGAAGAACACCTCTACAATGTATTCGCCAAAACCTCTCAGACAACAACTCACCAGACCAAAGGACCCGATACCCAGCATGAGCAAAACCAACGTAGTATACAAAATCCCATGCAAGGACTGCACAAAACACTACATAGGACAAACGGGAAGACAGCAAACGATCCGTATCCATGAACACCAACTAGCCACGAAACGACACGACCAGCTATCCTTAGTAGCCACACACAAGGATGACAAGCAACATAAGTTCGACTGGGACAACACTACTATTATACGACAAGCCAAACAGAGAACAGCCAGGGAATTCCTGGAGGCATGGCACTCATCCACAGATTCTATCAACAAACACATCGGCCTGGACCCAATTTACCGGCCACTGCAGCGGACAGCTGGAACTGACAACCGGAAGCGGCAGAGACAAACCACTATAAATGCCGGAGGAAACATCACAGAAGCGCTTCACAGGAGGCTCCCAAGCACTGAGGATGTCACCTAGACAGGGGACAAAACGTCTGCAATACAAATTCCCAGCTCGGTGAACAGGACCACAACAACGAGCACCCGAGCTACAAATCTTCTCCCAAACTTTGAATTCCTTATTTTTCTTCAAACTGATTCCACATCACAGTCTATCGGAGCTATATCATGACCCATCACTACACCGATAACTTCCCTCATTTATAAAGCTACCACATTTCCTCCTTTTTGCATGTTATTCTGGAACATCAAATACTTTTGAACACTAGTTTCCAGCTTTGATCATGCTGCAAACACATCTCCATTATAGCTGTCAAGTCATATTAATTTATTTTTATTTGTGCCACCAATTCATCTCCCTTGCATGTGTGCATTCAAATAACAGCCTTAAATTCTTTTCTTTATAATATATTACTATGATATTTTTGAGGCTCTCTTGTTTCGTTTTGATTTTTTAAAAACCTGAACCCTCTCCCCACTAATTAGTTCCAAACCATACCTTCAACCAAAGTTATATGATTTACCAGGTCATTGGTTCCAGCACGGTTTCAAATGAAACTTGTCCCAGTGGAACAGTTCTCTCTTGCTGAGTTACTAGTATGCCTTGAATCAGAATTCATATTTCTTAGACCAATCATTGAGCCATAAACATGCCTCCTTATTATGTTTGTGGTTTTTAATTTAGCCCTGAGCTGCAAATAATCTCTCAGCAGAGTCTTTTTTCTAGTCCTATCTATGTTGTTGGTACCTGTGTGGACCATGACAACTGAATCCTTCCATACCCTCTCCAAGAGACAAAAAAAATTGTTTCCTTTTAATTAGTAAAAAGACATGACTAGAAAGTCAGATTCACCTGCACAATATAAACATGTGCCAAAATCCTACATTTGGGAGCAAAGTGTTTAATAGAACAGGATTTGAACTTCTAATAAACCTTATGATAATCTTTCAGATATGATATTAAATCAACACCTCTGGTAATGTAAGGTATTCAGTTGAAATCCCCTTAATCAACAATGACTGTTTTAATGAGTGAAGTATTGCATTCACCTCCTTTAGCTTAGTGAATTATCCTGCTCCCTTTTAACTACAGATGGTTCTTGAGTTTTTATTTAGATTAGATTCCCTACAGTGTGGAAACAGGCCCTTTGGCCCAACCAGTCCATACCGACCCTCCAAAGAGTAACCCATCTAGACCCATTTCCCTCTGACTTATGCACCTAACGCTATGGGCAATTTAGCATGGCCAATTCACCTGACCTGCACATCTTTGGACTGTGGAGGAAACCAGAGCACCTGGAGGAAACCCAAGCAGACACGGGGAGAATGTGCCAACTCCACACAGACACTTGCCCGAGGCTGGAATTGAACCTGGGACCCTGGTGCTGTGAGGCAGCAGTGCTAACCACTGAGCCACCATGCCGCCCCAAATTGTTTGTACAAGTGGAATAAAAATGCTACGAACATTTTTGTAGCTCAGGCTGAGGATATGGATGTAGGTTCACTGAGCTGGAAGGTTTATTTTCGGATGTTTCGTCACCATGATTAGGTAACATCATCTGAGAGAGCACTGGTGGTCTGACCCATCTCTCTATTTATAGGTCTTGGTTTCTTAAGGTGGGTGATGTCATTTCCAGTTCTTTTTTCAAAGGAAGGTAAATGGTGTCTAAATCAATGGAGTTGATGGAATTCCGGTCGGAATGCCAGGCCTCTAGGAATTCTCGTGCGTGTCTCTGTTTCACTTGTCCTTGGATGTATGTGTTGTCCCAGTCAAAGTGGTGTCCTTCTTTGTCTGTATGTATGGAAACTAAAGATAGTGGGTCATGTCTTTTGGTGGCCAGTTGATGTTCATATATCCTGGTGTGAGATTTCCTGCTTGTTTGTCCGGTGAAGTGTTCTTTACAGTTTTTACACGTGTTGAATAAATACCAGCATGGACACATTACATCAAATAGCTTATTTCTGTGCCATAAGGTACTTTGTAATGCATGCAGTGAAGTTATCAGAATATTGTTTGCCGCTTGCCTAGTACCTAGTTTGTTGCTGAAAGGTACAGATTTTCCTGATAACTTAACTGTTCAGACCTCAATAGTTTTTTTGCACCAATGGGAATGCTAATGAGCAGATTCAGAAAACATGCATCTTCCTCAAAGGTGTCTGATAGCTACAGTAATTTTTGTTTTAAAGTTGTAACATCAGTATAAGTTTCTTGAGTGTTTTTACTTGTCCAAAATGACTACCTGTAGAAACAAATGACTTTTTAGATTCGATTAGATTATTTACAGTGTGGAAACAGGCCCTTCGGCCCAACAAGTCCTTACCGACCCTCAGAAGCGCGACCCACCCAGATCCATTCCCCTACATTTACCCCTTCACCTAACCCTACGGGTAATTTAGCATGGCCAATTCACCTAATCTGCACATTTTTTGGACTGTGGGAGGAAACCGGAGCACTCGGAAGAAACCCACGCAGACATGGGGAGAATGTGCAAACTCCACGCAAACTTGTGTCATGGTTTCTCTATAGACCATAACTGTTGCAGAAGACCAATAGAAAGGGCTACAAATATAAAATAGATTGTGGTAAGCCAGCAAATGACTCAAGTTACTAGGAAATGTGAGATTCTGATTCCAAAGAATGTCCTTGGCTCCTGTTCTTGTTGCTTAGATGTTGAAAAGCTGTGGTTAAATTGCAATTACTAAAGACTTTCACGGTCACTTTAATCTAATCTGCTCAAACTCTGAACAACATGGAAATTGTTCTGTTTCAATTAAATATGAAAGCAAGTTTTCTTAACCTTTTATATTGGAAAGATGTTATTTGTAATGTTTCACACAGCATTTGTGTATTATTGGACAAGTATGTTACAATTCTTGCTGTTATTTTAGGTTTATGAGAATAATAAACATGGCTGTCGGTGTATGCTTCACAAAGCTGGAGATCTGGTTCCTGCTTGTCCCCTTCATTTGTGCAGGTAAGACCCAGAGTTTATGGATATTTAGCAATTGTATTAAATTTAGGAATTTGAATGAGAAATAATCTGTTAGTTGGCTGTTCATTTATGTTAAGTTAGAAATGACTGTTGCAGCAATGCTTTTAGTTTTTCTTTTTGAGCAATTTTTAAGTAGTAGAAATATTGTCACAACACCCAGTGAAGAAGGCGTTTGTTTGCTTGCCTTTATTGGTCAGTACGTTGAGTATAGGAGGTGGGAGGTCATGTTGCAGCGAGACAGCACATTGGTCTGGCCACTTTTGCAGTGTTGCATGCAGATCTGGCCTCCCTCCTATAGGAAGGATGCTGTGAAACATGAAAGGATTCAGAAAAGATTTACAAAGGTGCTACCAAGTTTGGAGGGTTTGAGCTATTAGGAGAGGCTGAATTGGCTGGGGCTGTTTTCCCTGGAGGGTCGGAGGCTGAGGGGTGACCTTATAGTAGTTTATAAAATCATGAGGGGCATGGATAGGGTGAATAGTCAAGGTCTTTTCCCCAGGGTTATGGAGTCCAAAACTAGAGGGGATAGACTTAAGGTGAAAGGGGAAAGATATAAAAGAGACCTAAGGGGCAACTTTTTCACTCAGAGGTTGGCACATGTATGGAATTAGCTGCCAGAGGAAGTGATGGAGGCTGATAAAATACAACATTTAAAAGGCATCTGGGTTGGTATATGAATAGGAAGGGTTTAGAGGGATATAGGCAAATGCTGGCAAAGGGGACTGGATTTATATAGGATATGTGGTCAGCAGGGACAAGCTGGACTGAAGGGTCTGTTTCTGTGCTGTATATCTCTATGACTCTATGACTAAAATAGATGCCAGGCCAAAGGAAGAGTATAAGTAGCCAAACTTTTATGAAGTCTTACAAATGGAGGATGGGATCTGGATAGAGAAGTCCTCTTCTCATTTTCAACATTTCCCATTTATGCTGGTTCAGGAAAGGGGTCAGGGTGTGATTCACTCAACAGGGAGACCCTTATCCCACTGAGTAGGTGCCACAAGTTTGTGCAATTGAAGTAAACATTCTTAAAGGTGCGTAAGTTCTGTTTAACTGTCATGATCAGGAGTTTTTTAATCTCCTGTCCTTTGTGCTTTTTTAAAAAAAGTGGATTGCAGCTATCAATGTTTTTTTAAAAAGGATCTTTTGCTAAACTGCTTTGATTTACAGGCTGTCTGGTGTAGCAGCTCTTTTAACAGAGTTTGTCATTGATATTTCCCTAACAATAATTCCTTATGAATGCTTGGCTGGGTGTCAAAGCTACAGTTATCTCAGCAGGGATCCTGCATTCACAGTTTAATTTGAGGCTATTAAAGGGTAAAGTTTTTTTTATAAGATATAAGCCACTTAGAGGTACTTAAGACCTTTGATGTTTTCAGGAATGGGAGTCTATATAGTGAGAGGTATGCCAGATTTTTAGAAGTTTATTTATTTATCTTCACAAAACTTCTGTGTGGTGGATACCGTGGAAGATATTGAGTGAGTGAGTATGGGCTGGCATGAAGGGTGTGAGGAATCCAGGAAAGCAGGCGGGCAGGATGAGTTGGCAGGAGGGTTTGAGGAACCATGGAGGTAGGTGGAGAGGTATATGTGGGATGAGGACTACAGGTACTAAAACATTTGAACTGGGTCCTAGTCACAGAGAGCCGAAACAGGCCTTTTAAATATGAATGGATGCAAACACAGATGGCAGCATTTCCAAAAAAGCACCACCCTCAAGGTAACAGGAATGGGCAATACTTGTCTTGCCATTGGCATCCACAGTCCATGAATGCAAAAGTGAAAGGTGGCACCCAAGGAAAAGCAAACAGATGCTGTGAGATCTAATACAAGGTTACTTAAAACCCATGCATGCACTTCAAACATTTTTGACTTCTGACAAAAGGTCTTGAACCTGAGATGTTAATGTTACATCTCTCCACATAGATGTTGCCTGATGCACTGAGCACTCCTTTCATTTTCTGTATTATTTGTGAATTGTATATGTTTGGTGCTGTTGGCTTTTGAAGAGATGAATTGAGATTGAATTAAGTTTGTTGTTGAAAATTGCAGTGGTGTCATTGCAGCTCATGCTCGCTATGGTCTAAACCATTCGGGGACCATATGTGTATTTATGTTTCATCTTCTGCTTGCTTGTTATTACTGTTTGGTTTACATTCAAATCCAGAAGAATGTATAAATGAGTCGTCTGCATATGTGAGGGAGAAGTTGGCAAAGTACACATTCAGTGAAACAGAATGTTTTAGTATGTTGCAAACTCAATCAGCATGGTTTCTATTGAAAAGACATTTTTTGAGACAAATATTCTTGTAAGCTACATGAAGCAGGTTGGAGAAGTATTCCTGAACAATCACAAAGTTCACAAAGCTACATTGATATCTAAAGGTTTTCACTGGACTCACAAATTGGAACTGATTGTGGATGATGTTTGGCACTGTTCACGTCTATATCTCTTACTGTGATTAATTTGTGATGAACTGTATTGCTTTTAAGGGGGTGGTGGGGGCTGGTGTGGTTACAGCATTTGAAGGGCATCTGGATGGGTATATGAATAAGAAGGGTTTAGAGGGATATGGGCTGGGTGCTGGCAAGTGGGACTAGATTGGGTTGAGATATCTGGTCAGCATGGATGAGTCGGACCAAAGGGTTTGTTTCCATGTTGTATTTCTCTATGACTCTATGACTCCATACAATTCAGTGCAATAGAATACGAAGATGAATAATTCTCTCCCTTCCCCCTTTTTAAGCAGCATAAAACCAATTATATCTCCATCTCAGTTCTGTTTCTCTCTTAACAGATGCTGCCAGATACGTTGAGTTTCTCCAGCTCTTTCTATTTTCATTTCTCATCTCCATCACCCACAATATTTTGCTTTTTTGAGCAGAATAAATATAGTCCAGTTATCTAATTGAAACCAAATTAACTTCTTTGATATTTCTGAGTAAATGTTTAGTTGTGCCAGCTACAAAAAGTAATTACATTTAAATGCTTGCTAGTACAGGACAGCAAGGGAAATATGTCTGTACCAAAACGGAGGTTGGACAACGACTGCCACATAGTTAGGAAGGCTCCAATGCTCCTCCCAGCTGCACATCAAGCACCAACATCTTGAAAACATTTAGGGTGAGGGTGGAGGCTTTTGACATGAACTAAGCTTTATTTCCCTATAGAATCTCCAGAGCTCTTTCACACTCACAGGAACAAAGGAAATAAGACCCTTAGGCCCATCTCCCTTGCTCCACCTCAGGCATCATCCCTAAGAAGATAGATCACCCTTAGAGGATGCACCTTCCTCCCCACCCTCCAGCAGCATAGAGACATTCACCTCAGTGGGTGATCTATCTATCAAGTGTAGGCTTGGAGACCCATTTGGGTAAGCACTGTATTGGAACAGGTTGGCAGTTACGGGAAGGAGAAATGGCCGATGTCTCCAATGTTCCTGTGGAGAAACAAGCTCCTGCTAAGCCCAGTATGGATGATGAGCCTCTAGACTCAGCCATTATTGGGCTGACGGAGATGTGAAGATAAGTAGGGAATGTCTGGCAGTGGTGTCAAAGATCAAGTGTAAACTGAGAGGGTCAAACTTCGGGTTTGGCAAACGAGTCTAACCAAGTTCTTTTTGATGTCATGGATTTGGCACACAAGTGCATGGTTGCCTCCATCATAGAGACAAGAATGTGGAGCTGGAAAAGCACAGCTACTCCGGCAGCATCCGAAGAGTAGGAAAAGTCATTCCTGATGAAGGGCTTTTGCTCGAAACTTTGATTTTCCTGCTCCTCGGATGCTGCCTGACTGGCTGTGCTTTTCCAGCACCACACCCCTGGCTCTAATCTCCAGCATCTGCAGTACTCACTTTCGCCTCCACCATAGAGCCAGGTCTGGAAAAAAAACTACCTGCCAGGAGTGGCATGGTGGCACAGTGGTTAGCACTGCTGCCTCACAGTACCAGGGACTGGGTTCGATTCCAGCTTCAGGCGACTGTCTGTGTGGAGTTTGCACATTCTCCCCGTATCTGCGTGGGTTTCCTTTGGGTGCTGTGGTTTCCTCCCACAGTCCAATGATGTGCAGGTTAGGTGAATCGGCCATGCTGAATTGTCCATAGTGTCCAGGAATGTGTAGACTAGGTGCATTAGTCAGGGGAAATGTAGAGTAATAGGGTAGGGGAATGGGTCTGGGTGAGATACTCTTCAGAGGGTTGGTGTGGCCTGTTTCCGCACTGTAGGGATTGTATATGTGTGGGGACCTTTAGTCCATTGGTCAAGCAATGGATGCATCCATTCACTGGCTGGGAAAGAGGAGACCAAAGAACCATGACCTGCCTCCAAGGTCCCCATCTCCTCTGACAGGGAAGGTGATTCCACATTGCTCACTGACAGAGGAGGGACAGTCAGCCATCCAGGGATTGTCATCTCAGGACACTCTGGAGATACCCAGTCTCTCTACCTCCCCTCTGCCAGGGAGCCAACAGCGCCCTTCAGGTGCGGCTATGGAGGTGACACTTGTGTCAGAGACCACTGCCCCCCCCCCAACACCATCCCCTTACCTCAGGCAGACAGGAGCCCTCAAGGTCCTGGATTGCCTATGGGCACCTACCAAACTCATTTGTGGCAAGTTGACGAAGCAGAAAGCAGACTTGGTCAAGCTCAGTTGTAGCTGTCAAGATAGCACCCAGATGTGGTGGTTGGAAAAGAAAGAATGAATAACCGTGAAATCAGTTTGGGAAAGGGGAGCTTAACTAGATCCAGGGCCCTGCTGTCCACTTCAGTGCCAAACTGTTACCAAAGATGGTGGACCTTCCCCAAAGCAGGTGATGCCAGGTTCTTAGCAGGTTGCAGCTGATGGAAAAGACCCCTATCACCCGGATTAAATGTCCAAAGTTTTGCAAATGTCTTGAAGCGAATACCCAATTACTCCATCTCTAATTCTCCAATGAACAGTTAAGAGTTAATCACATTGACGTGGGTCTGGAGTCATATATAAACCAGACTAGGTATGGTTCCTCCAGCCTGAATTGAGCCTCACTGGAGCAGTGCAGGGGGTCTTCTATGAAAAGCATAAGGTACATCAGGAAAGTTCATCATGTGTTAATTCCGTTCTAGGTTTGCAGAAGTGTGTCAACGGTTCTGAAAGGATCAGTTACAACATGTTGTCCCAATCTTCAGGTACCGTCAGCGTGTCCTGGGAAAACTGCAGTTACATGACATTGAATTCAACAGTTCTTCACCTGGGTGATCCTTTGTCAGCCACTTGCCAATTGAAAAGTGAAGGCTGCACTTTTGATTACAGAATTAATGCAACTAGCATCGTCTGGCGAATGAATGGGGAAGAGGTTCCCAGAAATCAGTACCGTGCATTGAATGACAAAATGTCGACAGTATTCATACCTTGGTTCAATCGATCGAAAGGGAACCTGACTTGTCACCTCTGGTACAACAACTCGTGGCAGCTACTTCAATGGGCTGAGGTCAGAGCTGGATGTAAGTTCAGAAAAGAAGTGAATGGTGTTGTAGTTCATGAAAATCAAAGTATATTTCCAGGCCAAACACTCTATAGCTGGCTTCCAGTTTCATTATTAAGCAGCAATCTTTAGTCTTCAGTTACTACATCATCAACATTGTTCATAATTTCACAGAATGTTTATTTTCACTCCGTTTTAAATAAATTATCTAAGTAAACAGTTAATGATTCAATTTTAGTGTTATTGAGGAGCCAGGCTAGTTTCTTTTAAAAGTTATTCATTTACGGGCTGTGGGCATTGCGGGCTAAGCCAGTATTGATTGTCATAGAATCATAGAATGCCCAACAGAGTGGAAAGAGGCCATTCAGCCCATCACATCTGTACTGACCCTCCAAAGAGCAGCCCACCCATACCCAGACCCTACCCTATCCCCATCACCCAGCATTTACCATGGCCAATCTAACTAGCCCGCACATCTTTGGGCGTCCATCTCTAATTCTCCAATAGACAGTTGAGAGTTAGCCATATTGCTGCAGGTCTGGAGTCACGTGTAATCCAGACTAGATGTGGTTCCTCCAGCGTGAATTGAGCCTCACTGGTGCAGCGCAGCAGGTCTGTCTCAAAATGTATCTTGTTGATACGGGGTAACCGGAGGCTGTGAAAGGTGTGACATAAATGCAAGTCATTATTCACTTCCATGTTCCTGACACCTTTGCACCAGCCCCGAGTTGTAGATACCACTCTGAAATAACTGCACCACAGGTTGGTATCCCATCAACAAGTCACTCTTTATTTACTAGTGCACAGTACACTGGTCATGGCCAGCCTGAACTGGGGAGATTGTAAGTTGCCTGGTTATATATATTTTTTCTTTTTTTACATAAAAAAGAGTAACACACAAGCTGCAACCAGCGAATGAAACAACAGTTCCCTATTGAGAACTGAAATACACCTGTAACACACTGACTGTGTAGATCAGCCAGTTCAGGAATCAGGTCCCCAAAAACAAAAACCAACAGCAGTACACTAGCTGTGGCCAGCCAACTCAGAGTTAGTCCCTGAACTCAGGAGATTCTAAATCCCTGGTTATATTTTTTTTCGGAGATGCTTCTTCCACTGTTTTGTTTAAATCCCCACACACAACCACCTAACAGTGGTAGTGCTTATTTTCCCTGCACCTATGTCTTGTGTGTTCAGTTGTAGGAGAGAACAGCGAGTGCAGAAATCTTTATTCACATTGCACCTGTATATCTTTTGTTTTAAATGTGAAAAAAATAATAAAGCAAACCAAAAAACAAATGTCATCTCTGGACAAGGGGGAAAGAAAAAGAAAACTCTCCTTATTAGCAGAGACCAACCAACAGCAGTACACACTGGATGTGGGCAGCAAGCTCAGAGTCAATCCCATAACACGAATGGAGAGACTTTGACACTGATCCAGCTCCCTCAGAGCCAGATCTCAAACTGAACAGAACTTCTAACACTCCTGTTTTATTTTTTTGTTCCCCATGTTGTGTGTGTAGGTGCAGGACACAGTGAAGAACAATGAGTGCAGAAATCTTTATTCACATTGTCCCTTGGTTTTTTTTAAAAGGGCAGTGTTGTAACACTCCTATTTATTTTTTTTAAACTTAAACCCCACACTACCACCTAAGTGCTTATTTTTCTCAGCACCCATGGTGTGTGTGTATACGTGTGAGACACAGTGAATGACACAAAGGGCACCAAAAGCAGAGGAGGAGGTTTTTAAGAAAATCAAAAAGGGAGTGCAAACGCCCACACCCAATATATACACGGTCCACGGATTCCTGTCCCTTGTTTTTTTTTTCCTTTTCTTAACTACGGTAGTGCTTATTTGATGCCTTTTTTTTTTGCTGTTTTTTTTTCTTTTTTTTTGGCCAGTGACAAGCACGACCACACTCCTGTTCTTTTTTTTTTCTTTTTTTGATTTTAACCCCCCCACACTACTGCCTAACCGCGGTAGTGCTTATTTTTTCCCCAGCACCCATGGTGTGTGTGTGCAGGTGTGAGACACAGTGAAAGACACAAAGTGCACCAATCTTTATTCAAATTCCACCACCAGGAAGATAGGAAAACACCCGGGTGGCCAGTGACAAACACTGCCCTTCACATCAAAGGGCAGTGCTGTGTGATCAAAACAGTGAAGGGGAGGGTATGGACTAAACCAAAATAGAGTTGGAGGGAGAAATGATGCACTCCACTCCCCGCGGCACCTACCTCTCCCTGAACAACTCCAGGGTGTTGGTGGACACCGCGTGCTCCTTCTCCAAGGACACCCGGGCCCTAACGTAACCGCGGAAGAGGGGCAGGCAGTCGGCCCTAATGACCCTCTCCACGGCCCGCTGCCTGGACCTGTTGATGGCCAGTTTGGCCAGGCCCAGGAGCAGACCCACGCGGAGGTCTTCAGACCTGCCCTCCCTCCTGCGTACCGGGTGCCCAAAGATCAGGAGCGTGGGACTGAAGTGCAGCCAAAAACAGAGGAGAAGGTTTTTCAGAAAATCAAAAAGGGAGTGCAAACGCCCACACCCAATATATACATGGTCCACGGATTCCTGTCCCTTGGTTATATATTTTTTTTTTCTTTTCTCTTTTTTTTACCGTTACATACAAAAGTGCACCCTCCTGTTTATTTTCTTTTTTTCCCTTTAACCCCCACACTACCACCTAACTGCGGTAGTGCTTATTATTCTTTTTCCCCAGCACCCATGGTGTGTGTGTGCAGGTGGGAGACACAGTGAAAGACACAAAGTGCACCAATCTTTATTCAATTTCCACCACCAGGAAGATAGGAAAACACCCGGGTGGCCAGTGACAAGCACTGCCCTTCACATCAAAGGGCAGTGTTGTGTGATCAAAACAGTGAAGGGGAGGGTAGGGACTAAATCAAAATAGAGTTGGAGGGAGAAATGATGCACTCCACTCCCTGCGGCGCCCACCTCTCCCTGAACAACTCCAGGGTGTTGGTGGACACCGCGTGCTCCTTCTCCAAGGACACCCGGGCTCTAACATAACCGCGGAAGAGGGGCAGGCAGTCGGCCCTAACGACCCCCTCCACGGCCCGCTGCCTGGACCTGTTGATGGCCAGTTTGGCCAGGCCCAGGAGCCGACCCACGAGGAGGTCTTCAGACCTGCCCTCCCTCCTGCGTACCGGGTGCCCAAAGATCAGGAGCGTGGGACTGAAGTGCAGCCAAAAACAGAGGAGAAGGTTTTTCAGAAAATCAAAAAGGGAGTGCAAACGCCCACACCCAATATATACATAGTCCACGGATTCCTGTCCCTTGGTTATATCTATCAGCCAGGACTTTCTTATTGGCCCAGGTTAACAACCTTAATCAAGGATCGCATAGTCAGTGAAGTCCACCTGGTTCAAATCACTACATCCCCCCTTCCAAGTCTGAGGATTTTGGCCTGGTCTTTCTTTCTCTTGTAGCATTCCTTGCAATGTTTCCCCCCGGGTCTGGTTCCTCTGACACGTGTGGCATGTGCCAGACGGTAGCCCATCTCTTGCATCCAGAGCATCTGGGAAGAGTTTCCTCCTCTTCATCTGGCTGTAACGGTATCGAGGCTGTATCCATCTCAGACTCTGAGGTTTGCTCGACACTAGACGGAGTGGAAGAGCCTATTATTTCTGACAGGACTTCTCGCTGTTCTGAGGCGCCACGTATGTTTTGCCCCTGCCCCGTTTATAAGGTAACAGCTTTCAGGTCATCCACATGTTCATTCAGGACTGTATCACTGCCCCAAACTCTGTAACTCACGAGACCTGACCTTCTGTCCACCTCGCCTCATACCCATACAAGGCCATTCCCATGGTTCTGGCACCAAACTTCATCCCCTGAACTAACTTGTCTATCTCGCTTAAAGGAGGCATGTGGCAGGCATTAGTATTCCTGCTGCTGTTTCACCCCCGCCCCTCCCCAGGTCTGGAAATATCAGGTTTAACCTGGTGCGGAGTCTTCTCCCCCTCAGTAACTCTGCTGGTGCTATCAATGTTGTTGAATGAGGGGTGTCCCGATAATCAAACAGGAACCGGGACAGTTTGGTATCGTGTGATGCTGTAGGCTACTTCTTTAAGCCTGACTTCAATGTGTGCACCATTCTTTCCCCCAGACCACTGGACAATGGATGGTATGGAGTTGTCCTTATGTGCCAAATGCTATTCAACTTCAGGAAATACTCAAATTCCCTGCTGGTAAATGACGTTCCATTGACCGTGACCAAAATGTCCTGGAGTCCCTGTATCATGAATGATGCTCGCAGCTTCTCAATAGTCATCCCTGAGTTTGCTAAATGGAATTTATTCATGTCCAACCATTTTGAATGGGATTCCACATTGACCAGGAACATTGAGCCCATGAAAGGACTGGCATAGTCGACATGTAACAGAGTCCAGGATTTACCATAATGTAGGTTGCCACTGGTGGCACTCTGGGCACTACCCTACCAATGTAGCTACGTCAGTGTCCAACCCTGGCCACCAGACATAGAGTCTTGCTAGAATCTTCATCTTGGAAACCCCTGGATGACCCTTGTGGAGTTCAGCTAGTTTCTGATAGTGATCTTTATCTGGGACAATCACCCTTGCTCCCTACAATAATATGCCATCCTCTACGGTGATGTGGTCACGCTGGATACAGAAACATTTCAGCCCTGGTTGCGATGGCCCTTCTGCTTCCCCCAGGACCACCAGCTATTTCAGTTCTGCTCGGACAGGATCTTCTTGTGTCTGTAGTTGGATGTGACCAGGAGGGTGTCCAGGAAGTTTAAAACCAAAATGGACTCTTCCAAGGGAGACAGGACCGATGGAATATCTGCTAGTGGGAGGCAGCTCAGGGCATCCACATTATCACTTGACCTCCTGGACGGTGTTCTAACTTGTACTCATCAAGCGCTGAATCTACTGGAAGCTATGGGTGACATTGCCTGCTCTTCCTTCATTAGCCCTAGCTCATGTTTGTGATCTGTTACTATGACAAATTCCCATCTGTAAAGGTACTGGTGGAGATTCCTCACACCAAAGATGACCGACAAACCTTGCTTCTCTGTCTGGGCATATTGTATTCAGGCATCAACCATAGTCCAGGAAGCATGTGCTATCAAGTGTTCCTCTCCGTTGGGCCATCGGTGAGCCAACACTTCCCCAGTACCATATCGGGAGGCATCGCATGTTCAGCACTGCCTTTCTCTTCGGATCATGGTGGGCCAACACCTTAGATGACGATAGCTACTTTTTCATTTCCCTAAAGGCTGACCCTTTTTCAGTAGCTGGTGTAAGGGTGGCAAGATGGAGGCTGGGTTATGTATTAATTTTCCATTTGAATTTACTAACTCAAGGAAAGACGTATGCTTTGGTACAGACTGGGCTCCTTTGATCCCCCTCACTTTACCCTCCAATGGGTGTAACCTAGTTTTGTCAGCTCTGTACTCTAAGTAGGTCACTTGGGGTGCCTGGAACACACATTTTTCCCTTCTGAGGTGTATGCCCATATGAGAGAAATGTTTAAGCACTATGTCCAAGTTCTCCAAGTGCTCTTCATTGGTCTTCCCTGTTAGAAGTATGTCATCCAGATAAATGGCAACCTGGAGTAGTCCTTGTAAAATGTTCTCCACTGGAAAAGGGTGCATGCAGTATTATGTACTGGTATAAACCCTTAGATGTGTTAATTGTGGTGTACTTCTGGGACTGCTTATCCAATCGCTATTGCAGGTAGGCATGGCTAATGTCCAGCTTCGTAAAGCACAGCCCTCCTGCTAATTTTGCAACAAGTGCTCTATGCGAGGGATTGGGTATTTATCCAGCTGCAAGAAGCCGTTTACCATTTGCTTGAACTTCCCACACAGGTGAACTGAGCCATCGGGCTTCACAATTGGTATGACTGCTGCTGCCCATTCCACAAACTGCACGGATTTGATGATTCCTTCACTCTCCAGCCTCCTGATTTCCACCTTTACTTTTACCTGCAAGGCAAAAGGCACTTGGTGGGGGGCCTTGTAAAATTGCGGAATTGTTCCTGAGCAACATGCAGAGTAGCTTTGGCCCCTTTCATCATCCCAAGCCTTCTCTCAACAACTCCTGGGTACTCCACTAGGACTTCACTGAGGCAGCCATCTTCGAATCAAAAAGTGTTGAGCCAATCAAGGTGAATCTTTCTCAACCAATTCTGCCCCGATAAGCTTGGGCCCAAGCCTTTTACTACCTTCAGTGGTAACTGCACAAACTGCTCATAGGAGACCAGAATTGAAGTTGTACGCTTAATCTGTAACAGTTCCTTAGTATAAGTTTACAATCTGGCTGAGGTCCGGTGCAATAGGTTTTGAGACCTGAGTGAATCTCATTAAAGACAGATTCTGTAACCATAGATACAGCTGTGCTGGTATCAATCTCCGTGGGAATTTGGTGACCATTTAACCAAACATTAATTTTAAGCAGTTCCGATTTGAATGTTACTAAAGAATTTAGCTGTTCCAACCCACATGTTGGGGAACTTTCCAGGTTGTGGCATTCCTGATGAAGAGCTTATGCTTGAAATGTGGACTCTCCTGCTCCTTGGATGCTGACTGACCTGCTCTGCTTTTCCAGCACCACACTCTCAACTTTGATCTCCAGCATCTGCAGTCCTCACTTTCTCTCAGTCTCCCAGGGACCAGCCTACGAATTTTCTTACTCAGGTCAGGCCTTGTAAGACTCCTTTGCTGTCTCTAGTCCACATCCTGACAGCAACTACAATGACTTGCCAGCCCAGATGCTGAAGAAGGCTTTAGCCATTTGACCAAGCATTGGCTTTGTTGTGGTGTTGTGCTTTGGGCTGTCTTAGGGTCTCTTCTGCTGAGGATATGCCCTGTGTGAGGGTCTGCAGGTGTCTGCACGTGATTGGTGTTCCCCAAGCTCAGCCGGACAGGTGAGGATGTCCACTTCCATCAGGATGCCTGTAGTTCGCATGCCCAACGTGGATTTAGTAAAGGGAGGTCGTGCCTGACAAACCTGTTAGAATTCTTTCAAGAGGTGACAAGTAGGTTAGACCAGGGAAACCCAGTGGATGTGGTCTATCTGGACTTCCAAAAGGCCTTTGATAAGGTGCCACACAGGAGGCTGCTGAGCATGGTGAGAGCCCATGGTGTTCGAGGTGAGCTACTGGTATGGATTGAGGATTGGCTGTCTAACAGAAGGCAGAGAGTTGGGATAAAAGGTTCTTTTTCAGAATGGCAGCCGGTGACAAGCGGTGTTCCGCAGGGTTCAGTGTTGGGGCCGCAGC
>NC_057740.1:30719353-30722895 GCF_004010195.1 Chiloscyllium plagiosum
GCTGCAGAAGGATCTAGACAGGTTGGGAGAGTGGTCCAGGAAATGGTGATGGAATTCAATGTGAGCAAATGCGAGGTCTTGCACTTCGGAAAAAAGAATACAAGCATGGACTACTTTCTAAACAGTGAGAAAATTCATAAAGCAAAAGTACAAAGGGATCTGGGAGTGCTAGTCGAGGATTCTCTAAAGGTAAACATGCAGGTTGAGTCCGGGATTAAGAAAGCTAATGCAATGTTGTCATTTATCTCAAGAGGGTTGGAATATAAAAGCACCGTTGTGCTACTGAGACTTTATAAAGCTCTGGTTAGGCCCCATTTGGAGTACTGTGTCCCCACACCTCAGGACGGACATACTGGCACTGGAGCGTGCCCAGCGGAGATTCACACGAATGATCCCTGGAATGGTAGGTCTTAACATACGGGGGACGGCTGAGGATGCTGGGATTGTAATCATTGGAGTTTAGAAGATTAAGGGGAGATCTAATAGAAACTTACAAGATAATACATGGCTTGGAAAGGGTCGTCTCTAGGAAATTGTTTCCGTTAGGCGAGGAGACTAGGACCCGTGGACACAGCCTTAGAATTAGAAGGGGTAAATTCAGAACAGAAATGCGGAGACATTTCTTCAGCCAGAGAGTGGTGGGCCTGTGGAATTCATTGCTGCGGAGTGCAGTGGAGGCCGGGACGCTAAATGTCTTCAAGGCAGAGATTGATAAATTCTTGATGTCACAAGGAATTAAGAGCTACGGGGAGAATGCGGATAAGTGGAGTTGAAATGCCCATCAGCCATGATTGAATGGCAGAGTGGACTCGATGGGCTGAATGGCCTTCCACTCCAATGTCTTATGGTCTTATGGCCCCACTAGCCACATTTTCTGTTGACGAGGCCAGTTGTTGTGTCTGTTTGAAGTCCAGTTGAGCTTCAGCCAGTAGATACGTCTGCATGGTTACGCCATTAATCCCACACACCAAACAGTCTCTCAGCACCTCATTCAGGGTTAACCCAAAATCACAGGCCTCGTCAAAAATCCTAGTGCCGACTCCCTCGGTTCTCTAACAACCGAATAAAACTGATAGCGTCTCAGGATTAGAGGAGGTTTGAGGTCATAATATTCTTAGAATCCCTACAGTGTGGAAACAGGCCCTTCGCCCCAACAAATCCACACTGACTCTCAAACCTGCGTCTCTGGTGCTGTGAGGTAGCAATGCTAACCACTGAGCTACCATGCCGCTCCTTAACCAACTCCATCTACTCTTAGAAGGTTTTACTGTCTGGAAAAGTTAAATCTCTTATAACCAAAAATGTTGCAGGTCTGTAAGCAGTCAGAAGGATTACTCTTTGTTTTCCATCTATCCCAATGTCATTAGCCTGAAAAATATATCGCATTCTTTTCACATACTGGGCCCAGTCTTCAACCTCAGGATCAAACAAGTCATGCTTACCAAATAGAGGCATAATGCCAGAAATGCTTACCCCAACACCAAGATGACTGTTGCGAGCAAATGTTCTTCAGGCACATACTGTTTTCTCCAGTTGCCACTGAAATTACTGCACAGAGGTCATAATCCTATCACCAAGACACCCTTTATTTACTGGTGCACAGTACACTGGCTGTGGCCAGCCAGCTCTGAGTCAGTCCCTGAACTGAGGAGATTCTAAATCCCTGTTTATATGTATTTTTAATATATATATATAAACCATACATTACCGACAAACAATGGCAATGCTTGTTTGGGAGAGGGCACAGCACAGAAACAGATAAGTGAATCTTTTTAAGTGTGGCCATACAGTAAGTCTGCAGTAGTGAGTAGAGTGGGTTCTTTCTTGACTCTATGTTTTATTGAGATATGTCTCCTAATTAAACTTAAAAATATAAGCCATTAAGTATTAAGTTAGCCGAAAGCAGTGTTTTGTCGAAGAATAAGACTGTGCTATTTTATGGGTCTGTAGATTGGAAGAAGCAAAAATGGCCTTTAGTAGAGTGAGATGCTCTTTTCGTCAGATGTGGGAGTTTAGGGAGAGTTTATGTGTTACTGAGGATTATATATGCAATAAATGTCGTTGGTTGCAAATCCTATCAGATCAAGTGGATCAGTTGGAGAGACAGTTAGAGGCAATGAGGAATTTACAAGAGCAAAGGGATGTGATGGATGGCAGTTATAGGAAGAGAGAAAAGTTGCAGATATGGTCACATAGATGGATTAACTCCAGGAAAAGGTAAGAGAGGTAGGCAGGTAGTGCAGGAGTCTTCCGTGGCTATCCCCATTTCAAACAAGTATGCTAGTTTGGAAAATGTAGAGAGTGATGGATTCTCAGGGGAATGTAGCATGAACAGCCAAGTTTCTGGTATCGTGATTGGCTCGAATGCAATGAGGGGTATGTCAGGTTCCAAGAGATCAATTGTGTAAGGGGACTCTCTAGTCTGAGGCACAGACAGACGTTTCTGTGGCCAGCAGCAAAAAATCAGAATTATGTGTTGCCTCCCTAGTGCCTGGATCAAAGATATCTCAGAGAGGGTGCAGAATGTTCTCAAGGGAGAGAGGGACCAGCAGGAGGTAATTGTACACATTGGAACCAATGACATGGGAAGGGAATAGGATGAGATTCTGACGGGAGAATTTAGAGAGTTAGGCAGGAATTTAAAAGGGAGATCTTCGAGAGTAGTAATATTGGGATTACTCCCAGTGCTGCGAGCTAGTGAGGGTAGGAATAGGAGGATAGAGCAGATGAATGCATGGCCGAGGAGCTGGTGTATGGGAGAAGGATTCACATTTTTGGATCATTGGAATCTCTTCTGGGGTAGAAGTGACCTGTACAAGAAGGACGGATTGCACCTGAATTGGAAGGGGACTAATATACTGGCAGGGAGGTTTGCGAGAGCTGCTCAGGAGGATTTAAATGAGTAAGGTGGGGTGGTGGGACCCAGGGAGATAGTGAGGAAAGACATCAATCTGAGACTGGTACAGTTGAGACAAGAAGCGAGTGATACAGTCAGGGTAGGCAGGGACAAAGCAGAGAACAAGGCAGGACTGATAAATGAAACTGCATTTATTTCAATGCAAGAGACCTAACAGGGAAGGCAGATGAACTCAGGGCATGGTTAGGAACATGGGATGAGGTTATCATAGCAATTAATTAAATGTGGCTCAGGGATGGACAGGACTGGCAGCTTAATGTTCCAGGATACAAATGCTACAGGAAGTACAGAAAGGGAGGCAAGAGAGAAGGGGGAGTGACGTTTTTGACAAGGGACAGCACTACAGCTGTGCTAAGGGAGGATATTCCCGGAATTACACCCAGGGAAGTTATTTGGGTGGAACTGAGAAATAAGAAAGGGATGATCGCCTTATTGGGACTGTATTGTAGACCCCCAAATAGTCAGTGGGAAATTGAGAAACAAATTTGTAAGGAGATCTCAGCTATCTGTAAGAATAATATGGTGGTTATGGTAGGGGATTTTAACTTTCCAAACATAAACTGGGACTGCCATAGTGTTAAGGGTTTAGATGGAGAGGAATTTGTAAAGAAAATTTTCTGATTCA
>NC_057740.1:30723637-30726898 GCF_004010195.1 Chiloscyllium plagiosum
GAAATCAGGAGGGCAAAAAGGGGACATGAGATAGCTTTGGCAAAGAGAGTTAAGGAGAATCCAAAGGGGTTTTACAAATACATTAAGGATAAAAGGGTAACTAGGGAGAGAATATGGCCTCTCAGAGATCAGCAAGGTGGCCTTTGTGTGGAGCCACAGAAGATGGGGGAGATACTAAATGAGTATTTTGCATCCATGTTTACTGTGGAAAAGGACAGGCAAGGTATAGAATGTAGGGAAATAGATGGTGACATTTTGAAAAATGTCCATATTACAGAGGAGGAAGTGCTGGATGTTTTGAAACACATAAAAGTGGATAAGTCCCCAGTTCCTGATCAGGTGTACCCAAGAACTCTGTGGAAAGCTAGGAAAGTGATTGCTGGGCCTCTTACTGAGATATTTGTATCATCAATAGTCACAGGTGAGGTGCTGGAAGACTGGAGGTTGGCTAACGTGGTGCCAGTGTTTAGGAAAGGTGGTAAGGACAAATCAGGGAACTATAGACCAGTGAGCCTGACATCGGTGGTGGGCATGTTGTTGGAGGGAATCCTGAGGGACAGGATGTACATATAATTGGAAAGGCAAGGACTGATTCGGGATAGTCAACATGGCTTTGTGCGTGGGAAATCATGTCTCACAAACTTGATTGAGTTTTTTGAAGTAACAAAGAGGATTGATGAGGACAGAGCAGTGGATGTAATCTAAATGGATTTCAGTAAGGCGTTCGACAAGGTTCCCCATGGGCAATTGGTTAGCCAAGTTAGACTCATGGAATACAGGGAGAACTAGCCATTTGGATACAGAACAGGCTCAAAGGTAGAAGACAGAGGGTGGTCATGAAGGGTTGTTTTTCAGACTGGAGACCTGTGATCAGTGGAGTGCCACAAGGATTGGTGCAGGGTCCACTACTGCTCGTCATGTATATAAATGATTTGGATGTGAGCAAACGAGGTATAGTTAGTAAGTTTGCAGATGACACCAAAATTGGAAGTATAGTGGACAGTGAAGAAGGTTACCTCAGATTACAACGGACCTTGATCAGATGGGCCAATGGGCTGAGATGTGGCAGCTGGAGTTTAACGTAGATAAATGTGAGGTGCTGCATTTTGGGAAAGCAAATCTTAACAAGACTTACACACTTAATGGTAAGGTCCTGGGGAGTGTTACTGAACAAAGAGACCTTGTTGTGCAGATTCATAGCTCCTTGAAAGTAGAATCGCAGGTAGATAGGATAGTGAAGAAGGTGTTCGGTATGCTTTCCTTTATTGGTCAGAGTATTGAGTACAGGAGTCGGGAAGTCATGTTGCGGCTTTACAGCACATTGGTTTTGGAATATTGCATGCAATTCTGGTCTCCTTCCTACAGAAAGGATGTTGTGAAACTTGAAAGGGTTCAGAAAAGATTTACAAGGATGTTGCCAAGATTGGAGTATTTGAGCTATAGGGAGAGGTTGAATAGGCTGGGGCTGTTTTCCCTGGAGCATCAGACGCTGAGGGGTGACCTTTATAGAGCTTCATAAAATCATAAGGAGCATGGATGGGACACATAGACAATGCCTCTTCCCTGGGGGAAATAAAATACTCCACACCCCACGGTGCCCACCTCTCATCCCGTGTTTATATATTTTTTTAACTCCTGCTTTTCGTTTATACCCCCACACTACCACCTAACTGCGGTAGTGCTTATTTTTTTATCCCATGTTTATATTTTAATTTTTTTTTCTTTTTTCTTTTTTTTCTTTTTCCCCACACTACTGCCTAACTGCGGTAGTGCTTATTTTTTTCCCCAGCACCCATGTTGTGTGTGTGCAGGAGTGAGACACAGTGAGAGACAAAAGGTGTACGAATCTTTATTCAATTTCCACCACCAGGAAGAAAGGAAACACCCCAATGGCCAGTGACAAGCAGTGCCCTTCACAAAAGGCAATGCTGTGTGATCAAATTTTATTTTCTTTTTTTAAATTTGACCCCCACACTCGCACCTAACTGCGGTAAGTGCTTATTTTTTCCACAGCACCCATGTTGTGTGTGTGCAGGTATGAGACACAATGAGAGACACAAAGTGCACGAATCTTTATTCAATTTCCACTACCAGAAAGATAGGAAAACACCCGAGTGGCCAGTGACAAGCACTGCCCTTCACATCAAAGGGCAATGCTGTGTGATCAAACAGTGAAGGGGAGGGCAGGGATTAAATCAAAGTAAAGTTGGGGAGGGAAATAATGCACCCCACTCCTTGCGGCATCCCGTGTTTATTTTTTTCTTTTTCTTTTTTTTCCCTTACCCCCACACTCCCGCCTAACTGCGGTAGTGTTTATTTTTCCCCAGCACCCATGTTGTGTGTGTGCAGGTGTGAGACACAGTGAGAGACACAAGGTGTATGAATCTTTATTTAATTTCCACCACCAGGAAGATAGGAAAACACCCGAATGGCCAGTGACAAGCACTGTCCTTCACATCAAAGGGCAATGCTGTGTGATCAAACAGTGAAGGGGAGGGTAGGGATTAAATCAAAATAGAGTTGGAGGGGGAAATAATGCACTCCACTCACTGCGGCATCCCGTGTTTATATGTTTTTTTTCACTCCTGTTTATTTTTTTTTATTAACCCCCACACTACCGCCTAACTGCGGTAGTGCTTATTTTATCCCCAGCACCCATGGTGTGTGTGTAGGTGTGAGACAAAGTGAGAGACACAAGGTGCACAAGTCTTTATTCAATTTCCACCACCAGGAAGACAGGAAAACACCCGAGTGGCCAGTGACAAGCAGTGCCCTTCACAAAAGGGCAATGCTGTGTGATCAAACAGTAAGGGGAGGGCAGGGATTAAATCAAAATAGAGTTGGAGGGGGAAATAATGCACTCCACTCCCTGTGGCATCACGTGTTTTTTTTATCAAAAGAGCTCCTGTTGTAAAACTTAACCCCTACACTACTGCCTAACTGCGGTAGTGCTTATTTTTTTCCCCAGCACCCATGGTAGGTGTGAGACACAGTGAGAGACACAAAGTGCACAAATCTTTGTTCAATTTCCACCACCAGGAAGATAGGAAAACACCCGAGTGGCCAGTGACAAGCACTGCCCTTCAACCTCCTATTTATTTTTTTTCCAAAGGGCAGTGCTACACTCCTGTTTATTATTTTTTTCTTTTCTTTTTTTTCTTTTCTATTTTTTATTAACCCCCACACTACCGCCTAACTGCGGTAGTGCTTATTTTTTTCCCCAGCACCCATGGTAGGTGTGAGACACAGTGAGAGACACAA
>NC_057740.1:30726916-30734222 GCF_004010195.1 Chiloscyllium plagiosum
GATTAAATCAAAATAGAGTTGGAGGGGGAAATAATGCACTCCACTCCCTGTGGCATCCCGTGTTTATATTTTTTTTTCACTCCTGTTTATTTTTTTATTAACCCCCACACTACTGCCTAACTGCGGTAGTGCTTATTTTTTCCCCAGCATCCATGGTGTGTGTGTGCAGGTGTGAGACACAGTGAGAGACACAAGGTGCGCAAATCTTTATTCAATTTCCACCATCAGGAAGATACGAAAACACCCGAGTGGCCAGTGACAAGCACTGTCCTTCACATCACAGGGCAATGCTGTGTGATCATACAGTGAAGGGGAGGGCAGGGGTTAAATCAAAATAGAGTTGGAGGGGGAAATAATGCACTCCACTCCCGGTGGCATCCCGTGTTTATTTTTTTAATTTTTTTTAAAATTTTTTTTATAGAGTTGGAGGGGGAGATAATGCACTCCACTCCCAGCGAATCTACTGGGTGGCCAGTGACAAACACTGCCCTTCACATCAAAGGGCAGTGCTGTGTGATCAAAACAGTGAAGGGGAGGGTAGGGACTAAATCAAAATAGAATTGGAGGGAGAAATGATGCACTCCACTCCCTGCGGCGCCCACCTCTCCCTGAACAACTGCAGGGTGTTGGTGGACACCGCGTGCTCCTTCTCCAAGGACACCCGGGCTCTAATGTAACCGCAGAAGAGGGGCAGGCAATCATCCAGTGTTTATTTATTTTTTAAATTTAACCCCCTCACTACCACCTAAGTGCGGTAGTGCTAACTCCTGGGTTTTTTTTCCCCTTTCTCTCTTTTTTTCTTTTTTTAACCCCCACACCAGTTGGAACACTCTGGTTCCTTTTTTTTTCTTTTTTTTCCTTGTTTTTTTATTTAACCCCCACACTACCGCCTAAGTGCGGTAGTGCTTATTTTTTCCCCAGCACCCATGGTGTGTGTGTGCAGGTGTGAGACACAGTGAAAGACACAAAGTGCACCAATCTTTATTCAAATTCCACCACCAGGAAGATAGGAAAACACCCAGGTGGCCAGTGACAAACATCCCGTGTTTATTTTTTTTGGAGAAATAAACACTCCTGTTTATTTTTTTTCTCTTTTTTTTTCTTTTTTTTTAACCCCCACACTACCACCTAAGTGCAGTAGTGTTTATTTTTCCCCAGCACCCATGGTGTGTGTGTGCAGGTGTGAGACACAGTGAAAGACACAAAGTGCACAAATTTTTTATTCAATTTCCACCACCAGGAAGATAGGAAAACACCCGGGTGGCCAGTGACAAACACTGCCCTTCACATCAAAGGGCCGTGCTGTGTGATCAAAACAGTGAAGAGGAGGGTAGGTAATAAATCAAAATAGAGTTGGAGGGAGAAATGATGCACTTCACTCCCTGTGGCGCCCACCTCTCCCTGAACAACTCCAGGGTGTTGGTGGACACCGCGTACTCCTTCTCCAAGGACACCCGGGCCCTAATGTAACCACGGAAGAGGGGCAGGCAGTCGGCCCTAACGACCCACTCCACGGCCCGCTGCCTCGACCTGTTGATGGCCAGTTTGGCCAGGCCCAGGAGCAGACCCACGAGGAGGTCTTCAGACCTGCCCTCCCTCCTCCGTACCGGGTGCCCAAAGATCAGGAGCGTGGGACTGAAGTGCAGCCAAAAACAGAGGAGAAGGTTTTTCAGAAAATCAAAAAGGGAGTGCAAATGCCCACACCCAATATACACGTGGTCCACGGACTCCACAGCGCCACAGAACAAGCAGTTGGGCTGGGAGTCCGTGAACCACCGCAACCTGCGGTTGCAGGGGACTGCTGCGTGCAGCACCCTCCACCCCAGATCCCCGAGAGAAAGGGGGAGGACTCCCGCATAGAGAGCCCTCCACTGGGGATCCCCACCGCCCGGTGGCAAATGGGCACGCCAAGGCGTGTCCGGACGGTGGATGAGGGAGAAGAGGTGGACGGAGTGCAGCAGCAGTCTATACAGGACCCTCCTTTTTAAATCTTTGAAAGGGACAAAATTAAAATTCCGGGGCGGCTCAGGTTGTGGGGCACAGGCTCCCGCGGGAAGTACGGGACCTTGGGGCCAATGTGAAATTCCGTCCGGGCTGGGGTGAGTGCGGACGGGATCCCACTGCACACCTGAGCGTCCTCCAACTGGTGCACTACGTCGGGTCCGAGCACCGCCGTTTTAAGGCGTCGGATGGCGGTGGCCACGTACCGGACATCTACCGCTGCCCTGCTCATCCCGTGTTTATTTTTTTTTCTCTTCCTGAACAACTCCAGGGTGAACACACTCCTGTTAATTTTTTTTTCCCAGTGACAAACACTGCCCTTCACATCAAGGGGCAGCACACTCCTGTTTTTCACACTCCTGTTAATTTTTTTTCTTTTTTTTTCTTTTATTTTAACCCCCACACTACCACCTAAGTGCGGTAGTGCTTATTATTTTTTTTCCCCAGCACCCATGGTGTGTGTGTGCAGGTGTGAGACACAGTGAAAGACACAAAGTGCACCGATCTTTATTCAAATTCCGCCACCAGGAAGATAGGAAAACACCCGGGTGGCCAGTGACAAACACTGCCCTTCACATCAAAGGGCAGTGCTTTGTGATCAAAACAGTGAAGGGGAGGGTAGGGACTAAATCAAAATAGAATTGGAGGGAGAAATTATGCACTTCACTCCCTATCCCGTGTTTATTTTTTTTTTGACAAGCACTGCCCTTCACATCAAAGGGCAAGCACACCTGTTTTTTTTATTCTTTTTTTTTGCACTCACAATAGGCAAACACCCGGGTGGCCAGTGACAAACACTGCCCTTCACCTCAAAGGGCAAGCACACCTGTTTGTTTTTTTATTTTTTATTTATTTTTTCCCCAGCACCCATGGGGTGGATCATCTGGTTATATTTTTTTAAATTTTTTTTCCCCAGCACCCATGGTGTGTGTGTGCAGGTGTGAGACACAATGAAAGACACAAAGTGCACCAATCTTTATTCAAATTCCACCACCAGGAAGATAGGAAAACACCCGGGTGGCCAGTGACAAACACTGCCCTTCACATCAAAGGGCAGTGCTGTGTGATCAAAACAGTGAAGGGGAGGGTAGGGACTAAATCAAAATAGAATTGGAGGGAGAAATTATGCACTCCACTCCCCATCCTGTGTTTTTTTTTAAGACACAAAGTGCGCGAATCTTTATTCAATTTCCACCACCAGGAAGATAGGAAAACACCCGGGTGGCCAGTGACAAACACTGCCCTTCACATCAAAGGGCAGTGCTGTGTGATCAAAACAGTGAAAGGGAGGGTAGGGACTAAATCAAAATAGAGTTGGAGGGAGAAATTATGCACTCCACTCCCCATCCCGTGTTTATTTTTATTTTTTTATTTTTTCCTCTTTTTTTCTTTTTTTTTACTACCACCTAAGTGCGGTAGAGCTTATTTTTTCCTCAGCACCCATGGTGTGTGTGTGCAGGTGTGAGACACAGTGAAAGTCACAAAGTGCACGAATCTTTATTCAAATTCCGCCACCAGGAAGATAGGAAAACACCCGGGTGGCCAGTGACAAACACTGCCCTTCACATCAAAGGGCAGTGCTGTGTGATCAAAACAGTGAAAGGGAGGGTAGGGACTAAATCAAAATAGAGTTGGAGGGAGACATTATGCACTCCACTCCCCATCCCATGTTTATTTTTTTTCTGAAGGAGACCTTTAATTTTTTTTTCTTCTTTTTGAAGATATTCCATGGTTATATATATTTTTTTTTTCTCCTGTGTATTTTTTTTTCTTTTAACCCCCACACTACCACCTAAGTGCGGTAGTGCTTATTTTTTTTCCCCCAGCACCCATGGTGTGTGTGTGCAGGTGTGAGACACAGTGAAAGACACAAAGTGCACCAATCTTTATTCAATTTCCACCACCAGGAAGATAGGAAAACACCCGGGTGGCCAGTGACAAACACTGCCCTTCACATCAAAGGGTAGTGCTGTGTGATCAAAACAGTGAAAGGGAGGGTAGGGACTAAATCAAAATAGAGTTGGAGGGAGAAATGACATCCCGTGTTTATTTTTTTTCTTTTTTTTTCTTTGTTTTTCTTTCTTTTTCTCTTTTTTCCTTTTTTTTCTCTTTTTTTATTTTTTAAATTTAACCCCCACACTACCACCTAGAGTTTTTTTTGTGAAGGGGAGGGTAGGGACTAAATCAAAATAGAGTTGGAGGGAGAAATGACATCCCATGTCTATATAGGTCACGCAGAGCTTCCTGATTGGCCCAGATTAACAACTTCAATCACAGACCTCATATTCAACAAGGTCCATCTGGTTCCAATCACTGCACACTCCATGTTCCCAACAGTCCATATGATTCCTATAATGGCTGCTTCTGATTTGAAAATATCTGCTCAAGATAGTAAGTGTGAGACTGTGGCCTCATTTTAATTCTGTGCAAGTAAATGCATTTTTCAAAAGTTAAAATCAATATGTTCAACACGTTTCCTAATATTGTCCCTATCATTATTGAAGCTGAAACACTGAAATAATTAGGGGAAAAGAAAACACGAAGATCAAAAAGGAAAGGGAACAACATATTTGAAAGGTTTGAATGGACTGGTTTATCAATCGAACTGTGGCTAATTATCTGCCCATAATTAAAGGCAAAATGATTTGTGTCAATATTTTGCAGCTGTTTAAATAACGAAATTTGATATCTGTGAAATAATTCCACAGAGGCCGGTATCCCATCACTGAGTCACCCTTTATTTACACACAGAGAGTCCTTGACACTGATCCAACACTCAAAATGAATAGAATGTCTGACATTCCTGTTCTTATCTGTCAGCCAGAGCTCCCTAAATGAACCAGATTAATAGCCCAAATCAGGGAACTCATATTCTATGAGGTCCACCTGGCTGACCTCATAACAATCATAATAGTATGAATTAACAATATAAATCTCATTGAGCAGTCCATTAATGCAGCAAAGTTATCTTGAGAATGAAAACCTCAATTTCTTGGAACAATATTAAATCAAAAACATAGAATGAAATTTAGGCAATTACTGCCACCTACTGGAATATGAAGTGTACTACACTAGAGTATTACCAAATAAATTTTATATGTTAGAACGGTGAGATTTTCTGATGTCAAGGTAACCATTTATTAATCCACTTTAAGACTTAGGTTAACGAGTCATTTCACTAAATTATGTTTGTGAGATCTTACATTATCCAATTTTACTGAAGGTGCGCTGGTTAGCACAATTCTCTGCAGGTCTTGCAGATATTGATGATTGTAGATTGTAGATTACTTATAGTGTGGAAACAGGCCCTTTGGCCCAACAAGTCCACACCGACCCTCCGAAGAGCAACCCCTTCACCTAACACTACGGGTAATTTAGCATGGCCAATTCACCTAACCTGCACATTTTTGGACTGTGGGAGGAAACCGGAGCACCCTGAGGAAACCCACACAGCCACGGGGAGAATGTGCAAACTCCACACAGACTGTTGCCTGGGGCGGGAATTGAACCCGAGTCTCTGGCGCTGTGAGGCATGGGAGATACAATGCTATCTTTGTGAAAACTTTCCGAAAAAAAGACACCTGATAAGAAATCATCAGGAAATTGCACAGTTGTGCATTTTGACAAAATGTAGAGGAAAAAAATGATTCTTAATCAGAAGCGGCTATCAGTTTAAGAAGCCTTTAAATCCTGAAGTGCCATGATTTCTTCAATACCCCCTCTCTCACATCAGAGCTTCAAACGTCTTGTCCACAAGCACCACATCAATACCACTCGACAGGGAGATGAAATACCTTGAAACTTCCAATACTTTGACAGCAAATAGAAGCCCTGACCCCATCAGCATGATTGGCCACAAGAAACCTCTAGAGCACTAAGAGCCTATTGCTGATAAATTTAACAGAGAGCCACGATGGGGAGGCTTCACCCTCCCTTCAGTAACACATCAGTGGCCGCAAGTTAGGGGGTGACAAACATCTGGGGGTATTGCAGATGGTCAGCTTCCTCATGAGGTGGCCAGGTTCCTATTCAGCCCCATCATTGTGGAAGGTCAGCCAGGTCAAGTCTGAGATCAATCGATTCCTGTTAGGAATGGTTTTCAAGAGACACAGAGCACTTGTCCAGAAATGGAGTTGAGCTACAAGTGATCTGATTAATTGGTGTCGCTGACTCAAGAGGCTCATTGAACTTCAGTTCTCAGTCTTTCAAGGCTTGTTTTTGATTTCTTTGCTCACTGTGCATTCTAGCACAGAGGCACATGTGGAAGGTAGCAGCATTATCTGAGTGAGTGGGCAAACGCATAGCAGATGCAGTATAATGTGGATAACCTCGCATTTATCTACTTCAGTAGCAAAACTAGGAAGGTTGATTATTGTCATAATGGCTGCAAACTAAGAGATGTTCAATGAGACATGGGTGTTCTCATGTGCCAGCCACTGCAGGTAACTATACAGATACAGCAGACAGTAAAGAAGGCAAACAATATGTTGGCCTTCATCGTGAAAGGAATGAGGATGCCTTCCTGCAATTACACAGGGCATTGGTGAGGTCACACCTGGAATAATGTGTACAGTTTTGGCCTCCTTATTTGTGGAAGGATATCCTTGCTGTAGAGGTAATACAGCGAATAGTTACCAAATTGATTCCTGGGATGGCAGAACTGACGTATGAGGAGAGATTAATTTGGATGAGATTGTATTTATTGGAATTTAGAAGAATGAGAAGAGATCTTATAGAAATGTATAATATTCAAACAAATAATAAGACCAAATGCAGAAAGGATGTTCTCGATAGTGAGGAAGTCCAGAATGAGGAGTCATAGTTTAAGGATAAGAAGTAAACCTTTTAGGACTGAGGATTAAGAGAGATTTCTTCACCAAAAGAGTGATGAGCTTGTGGAATTCACCGCCACAGAAAGTGGCTGAGCCCAAAACATTATAGGTTTTCAAGAAAGAAGTAGATGAATCTCTTGTGGCTTAAGGGATCAAGGGATATGGGGAGAGGGGGGCATTGGAGTATTGACCTTGGTGATCAGCCATGATTATATTGCTGTGGTTCTGTTCGCCGAGCTGGAAGTTTTTGTTGCAAACGATTCGTCCCCTGTCTAGGTGACATCCTCAGTGCTTGGGAGCCTCCTGTGAAGTGCTTCTGTGTTGTTTCCTCCGGCATTTATAGTGGCCTGTCCCTGCCGCTTCTGGTTGTCAGTTTCAGCTGTCCGCTGTAGTGGCCGGTATATTGGGTCCAGGTCTATGTGTTTGTAGATGGAGTTTGTGGATGAGTGCCAAGCTTCTAGGAATTCCCTGCC
>NC_057740.1:30735405-30819642 GCF_004010195.1 Chiloscyllium plagiosum
GAGAACATTGATATTTTGTTTAAATGACATGTATATCAATTTCAAACCCCATGTTGGTCAGAAGGCTTGATTGCTAAAGCATAGGAATGTTTAATGTTTTGTTAAGGTTTTTTTTGTCAGTCAGGTGAGTTCTTTTACAATTCCTTCAAGGGAAGTAGGTATCGCTGGTTTGGCCCACATTTCTTGCCAATTCCTAACAGCCCAGAAGAGACAATCACATTGCTCTAAGTCTGGAGTCACATACAGGCCAGACCATGTGGGGATGGCAGATTCCCTTCCCTAAAGAACATTACTGAACAGGATGGTTTTCACGCCGGCTTTTAATTTCAGATTTTTATTGAATGTCGATGTTAGTGTATGCCATGGTGGGATTTAAACCCAGACCCTCAGAAGATTAGCCTGGCGTTCTGGATTGCTTAAAGCAAATAGGCATCTATCACTTGTATCATCACTGACATAATGCAAAATTGTCCTTTCGTAAAGGAACATGTTCTTTCTAATCATTAATTTGCCTTTGTTGCAATATTCTGTGAACGACATGCCACTATAAAGGGAAAGGGAAGTAGCAATGGTCACGAAGTACTGACTTATCAATACTGACTAGTGTGTATACTAGGAGAAAGTGAGGACTGCAGATGTTCCTGAAGAAGGGCTTGTGCCCGAAACGTCGATTCTCCTGCTCCTTGGATGCTGCCTGGCCTGCTGTGTTTTTCCAGCACCACATTTTTCAACTCAAGTGTGTATACTGCATTACTGTAGCTCAGAGTCCTGTAACAAATAGCAAAAAGGTCTTAAATCAAAGGAAGGGGCCATTTGCTCCTTGGTGTATACATGACTGAACACAAATTTATTGCAGCATTGTCTCCTGTGGGTCAGGAAGGGATTCAAAACATTGCTTGCTGATTGATGTGTTGCCTGAAGAAGGAAAGAACAAACAAAGAAACGAAAGGAAGAGAAAGATTTGTGTCTGTTTTACGCAACATCCCAGAGTGCTTTGTAGCCAATGAGGTACATCTGAGTGTAGATGCTATTTTAATGTAGGGTACATGGTGGCCGATTGCAATAACAAGCTCCCACAAACAGCTGTCAGATCATCTGTAACAGCTGTCAGATCATCTGCTTTTAGTTTTCTTTGTTTAGAGTTTGTGAGAAGATTTGACTGGGACAACACTACCATTATAGGGCAAGCGAAACAAAGAACAGCCAGGGAATTCCTAGAAGCTTGGCACTCATCCACAAACTCCATCAACAAACACATAGACCTGGACCCAATATACCGGCCACTACAGCGGACAGCTGAAACTGACAACCAGAAGCGGCAGGGACAGGCCACCATAAATGCCGGAGGAAACAACACAGAAGCGCTTCACAGGAGGCTCCCAAGCACTGAGGATGTCACCTAGACAGGGGACGAATCATTTGCAACAAAAACTTCCAGCTCGGCGAACAGAACCACAGCAACGAGCACCTGAGCTACAAATCTTCTCACAAACTTTGAACATGATTATATTGAATGGTGGGGCAGATTCAAGAGGTCAAAAGGCCTACTCCTGCTCCTGTCTTCTATGGTCTCTTAAGCCCAAGGAACAGCTGTTCCTGCAATGCAAAGATAGAGCTAAAATCAGCTTCAATAGACCTACAATTTCCTAGTGACTGACACCGGCTCTGAAACTGCACCTCAGTGTGAGTGTCATTGGGAGAAGGGAGATGGATTTGTTTCTGCCACCCATTCTTCTGCTCCTCCACAGGTGCTTTCTGCCTGGATCTTCAGCAAGTTTCCCCCTCTGCGCAGCCAGCCCTCCCATTCTCACACATTTGCATGGGCAGGATTGTTTTCAGTGCGCTCCAGGTCCAGATCATTCATCTCAAATGGGGTCAGAAGCCCAGATTCTGAGTAACAGTGATCTTCACTGGAACAGCCAATTAATGATCAGGTTAGTCACGTAAGCTCCCAAAGCTTGAGGGCCAGTTTGAAAGCAGCCACCATGGCAGGTATGTGAGAGGGAAGGCACCTCAAATTGGCAACATCCCCACTCCAACATTTTCAAATTTAGAGGAAAAAGTTGTTTTCATTTAAAAGAGTGAGTGGCCTTGGAGTCCCTTTCCCTCCTACCCAGAGATCCCAAGTGACTTTGACTGTGATTGCATGGCGGTTCCCATTGTTTAAGTGCCTGGTTGACTCTCTTGTAACAAGCTTGGGATTTTCTTTTTGTTTGAGCTCTCCTGGCTCTAGGAGTCATACCAGGAACCCTCCATCCATTTGCGATTATCCAAATCCGGGAAAGTGGACCAGGATTGCTGCATTATGGGAGGTGTGGTGAGAAATCTTGACCCAGCAAAATCTAGCCAATGAAGGGAAAATCCTCATCCAATGCCCACACTATACTATAATAAAAGGCTTCTGGATGGGTATGTGAATAGGAAGGGTTTAGAGGGATATGGGCAAGTCCTGGCAAATGGCACTAGATTAGTTTGGGATATCTGGTTGGCATGAACGTGTTGGACCGAAGTCTCAGTCCTGTACATCGCTTTGATTCTTTTAGATTTAGATTACTTAGAATGTGGAAACAGGCTCTTCGGCCCAACAAGTTCACACTGACCCTCCGAAGCGTAACCCACCCAGACCCATTTTCCTACATTTACCCCTTCACCTAACACTACGGGCAATTTAGCATGGCCAATTCACCTAACCTGCACATTTTTGGATTGTGGGAGGAAACCGGAGCACCCGGAGGAAACCCACGCAGACAAGGGGAGAATGTGCAAACTCCACACAGAGATTCACCTGAGGCAGGAATTGAACCTGGATCTCTGGCACTGTGAGGCAGCAGTGCTAACTGCCGTGCCACTGTGCCGCCCACGATTCTATGAGTATTCTTCAGGGGAAGAAAAAGTCACATCATTGCCTGGACAATATAAAAGTTTGCAGAAAGAGATCAGTACAATGGACTAAACAAGTTAATAGTTAATGAGTTAATTATACATGGACACAAATTATAACATGTGCACAAATCTTTGAATGTGTGAAGATCGGTTAAGAAGCATAAAAAAGCATAAATGACCTTGGGCTTTAATAATAGGTGGACATGTGTACAAAGCAAGGAAATTATGACGAATCTTTATCAAGCATTGCTTCAACCTTAAAAGGAGTATGGTGACCAGGCTGGGTGTCACATTTTATGAAGGATGTGATGGTTTCAGAGAGGATGCAAAAACAGCTGGAAGAATGATTCCAGGGATCAGAGCCTTCAGTTACATGGATAGATTGGAAAAAATGAAATAGAAGTCGAGAAAATAGAGGTTTTCAAAACCATGAGAGCTCTGCACAGAGTAGATAGGGAGCAATGGACATTGATTGCAAGGTTGAGAGCTTGGGAGACAATCATTTAATGTGAATGGCAAAATAACCAATAATGACATATGGAAAAACCTTTTTGCCTGGTGAGTGGCTAGGCTTGAGAATGCACTGCCTCGGTGTGTGAAGGAGGCAGATTCACTAGTGGCCTTCAGATAGGAATTGGATAAACTCCTGAAGAGAGAAAGTTTGCAAATCCATGGGTGGGGGCAGAGGAGTGGGACTGGCTGAATTGTTTCTGCAGAGACCAGCACAGATGTGATGGGTTAAATAGCATGCAACAATTCTATGCTGCTAGACCAGTGAAGGCCTTTCTGTAGCGTGGTGTATGCATTAATGCAATACTAACAGCATGTATCTCCATCTTTTCCTTCCAGTTCCTCCGGTGAGGCCACGCCTTTCATCCTGTATCTCTCACTGGACTTCATTTTTGACACAAAGCATGATTTGTAATTGGGATTCAGGACCTGAAACATATCTAGAAACAAACTTCACACTATATATATCAGAGTGAGTAATCAGATTCAGATTTTACCATCGTTCTTTCAAAATTGGATGTTGATAACGAAACCTCTCAAACCCAAAGCAAAATCAACCATTCTCCATTCATGTTTATTTAACCTGAGGGTCAGAACGCCTCAGGTGAGGGGAGAGGTTGAGAATGACAATCCTTCTGGCGTGGAAATTGGAATCACACTAACTGGCTGTCCTGCCAACTGAGCTAACCATTCCCAGCTGGTTTGTGATGCAGAGTGATGCCAACAGCGTGGATTCAGATCCAGCACTGGCTGACGTTAGGTATAATGAAGGGCTCCTCCTCAACCTCTCCCCTTGGCTTCAGATGTGGTGACCCTTATTAAACCACCACCAGTCATCTCTCTCTAAAGAGAGAGCAGCCCTATGGTCTGGTTAAAAACATAGTCACTTCTAATACAAATTTAATTAATGATATGATGAAATTAATTGCTTTTAAATCATATTTTTGGATGTTTAGGTTTTTTTAAACAGATGAACCATACTTTTTCCATCATGGCAACTGTCACATTATCCTCAAACACTCACAGGTTAAGATTTAGATTAGATTCCCTACAGTGGAAACAGGCCCTTCAGCCGAACAACTCCACACCGATCCTCCGAGGAGTAACCCACCCAGACCCATTTCCCTTTGACTAATGCACCTCACTCTATGGGCAATTTAACATGGCCAATTCATCTGAACTGCACATCTTTGGACTGTGGGAGGAAACCCACGCAAACACAGGGAGAATGTGCAAACTCCACAAAGGCAGTCATCTGAGGCTGGAATCGAACCTGTGAGGCAGCAATGCTAACCACTGAGCCATCGTGCCGCCCTTAAAAAAATATAGAACGCTTCCCGAATTTGCATGTCTTCCTTGCGCAGGGACCATGCTAATTTTCTCTGTATCGTTCCAATTTTAGTATATGTGCTGTCGAAGCTATAGCATAAATGCAGATTATAGAGAGACAGTGGTGTAATGGTAAAGTCAGTGGAATTCCAAACTAATGTTCTTAGAACACACATTCAACCCTCCCCCCCCCACCCCACCCCACCCCCAGACAACCACCTGATGCAGGAGCAGCGCTCCAAAAGCTAGTGTGCTTCCAATTAAACCTGTTGGACTATAACCTGGTGTTGTATGATCTTTAACTTTGTACACCCCAGTCCAACAGTGGCATCTCCAAATCATTATTATTTTAAATTCCAAAGGTGGCATTGCTTCTTCAGCAGATGTGAAGGAGAAAACAATCCGGGCAGCAGATGGTTTTCTAATTCTCTTGCTAGCAGTTGTTATCATAATTCCACCTGATACCTTGACAAATCCTTGCGGTCACACAGCAACCAAAAGAATACATAATTATAAGTTTAAATGCAAACTTCACAGTAATCTTTACCTGAATAAAACCAGTGTTGTAATCCTTCATACTGCTTTTAGCCATCGTCTAAGACTTCTGCAAGTGTTCCTTTCAATAACAGTTTAGTTTCTAATTGACAAAAGTTAACTCTTCTGTTGTAATAAGTACACAAAGTTACCAGTTCATCTTGGAAACAGATTATTCTAAAGGAGTGGATCCAGTCTGATGTTAATTTGTACCATAAATGTACATCATTGAGAATGTAAATGGAGAGAGATCAGGAAACATTAGAAAAATATTTGTAAGCACTTTGTCTCCATGTGTGGTCAGGGCCTGAATGTTATGTGCCTTAGCCAGGGAATCCCATCTAACAGGTGGGTTTGAGCCTTAAGCTAAACTCAATAATATGAGAATTGATTGGTGCCCAGATCAGAATCCTGCCTGCGATATTTTAATAATTAAGGATTAGTTGAATTCTTTCAAAGCTAAGTTGCTCTCATAGATTACCCTGCCTGCACCTTAATACAAGTGGGGTGAGAAACTGATTTTTTAGAAGGATTGCAAGAAAGAGGGGGTAGTATCTTCAGGGGGTACACTTTGCACATCAGCAACATTTCCACAGAGGATGACATGTGGGCTTTAACCCAGCTTCCCCCTCCACCCATCTTTCATCTCCACCCCCACCCACTCGCTGACACCTGCTCACCCAATATCCCTGCCTTGCCTGGGTGAAGGGATCCATGTAGCCTCCATCCAGCCAATGCTTGTAGTGCTGGCAGTACCCATCGATGCCCCCAGGGTGTTAGGGTTGTGTGGCAGGTTTCTTATTGATCTGCCAGCTAGCTGCCAAGTTTCCTTCCTGGGCGGGGGAGTAGTCTCCTTTCCCCTTCTTAAATTCTTCCCCAGATCTTCAGTCAATGTTAACTCAGCACAGAACTACAGACTCATTATAATTCAATTAAATATTGTGCCATTTACAAATTCTTAGTATCTAATGAATGTAACAAATGGTTAGCTACTCTTTTTGGTCAGTACTCTCTCTTAGAAGTGCACCCTATCACTGCTACAATTTTATGAATGTGTATCTGTCATCTGGAGTGTCTTGGCTTTGTTAGCTGCCCCAGTCCTTCCCACTGGTACTAGTTGAGCTGCTGATACCACCTGGGGAAGGATGCCCACACAAAGTCTTCAGCAGTAGAGAGGTCAATCTTTATGAACAGTTAATAGGATTATTGCATATTCCCTGATAAATAGATAGGTTACACCTGAGATGGATGAGTGTCTCCTGTGATACAGCCAGAGTCAATTTCAAACTAAGTACCCATTACTCCTTGACAACATGCTATTAACATTAAGAACAATCACTGTAGTGAAGAGATGGAGGAAACCTTAACTCCACCCTCCCAAACAACTGCCCATCACAAGTTGCCAAGTCATCAGGCCTCTGAAAGCAGGGTGGTGGAAGAGAGACCTGGATGTATGGGCCTATGTATAGGAGTGTCAATGGAGTGGAGGGGGAAACTGTTTAATTAAATTGTAAAGCAAATTACCATTTAACTAGGTTTTACAAGACAGAAACCACACCTGCAAGATTGGCCTATTAAGGCATGCCCACTTTTAAACCAATCTCCAATGATTTAAAGAGCACTCAGAGCTCCACAGTAGCCATCGCTACCTCAGAGCTTGTGACATCAAAATGTCAGCTGATGACCACATTTAGCATTGCCCCTCATAGTTTAGGAAGCCTGGCCTTAGCTTCTCCCAGGAATAATCCTATATATCATGATAGGCAGAGCTTATCTTGTGATGTCAAGTCTAACTGCCTTATATAACATTCCCCACATCTCTATTTTTAAACCTGCCTCCACAATAACTTTGTTCATCTTTTGTAGCAAACATTTTCATTGTTTCAATTACCCTTTAGTTCCTTATCACTCCATTTTATCCATTTACGAACTTTCTTCATTTGCTCAAGTTGCAAAAATTCCTTGTTATTGATGAGGGCAGAGCGGTAGATGTGATCTATATGGACTTCAGTAAGATGTTTGACAAGGTTCCCCATGGGAGACTGATTAGTAAGGTTAGATCGCGATGAATACAGGGAGATCAAGCCATTTGGATACAGAACTGGCTCAAAGGTAGAAGTCAGAGGGCGGTGGTGGAGGGTTGTTTTTCAGACTGGAGGCCTGTAACCAGTGAAGTGCCACAAGGATCTGTGCTGGGTCCTCTACTGTTTGTCATTTACATAAATGATTTGGATGCGAGCATAAGAGGTACAGTTAGTAAGTTTGCAGATGACACCAAAATTGGAGGTGTAGTGGACAGTGAAGAGGGTTACCTCAGATTACAACAGGACCTTCACCTGGTCGGCCAATGGGCTGAGAAGTGGTAGATGGAGTTTAATTCAGATAAATGCGAGGTGCTGCATTTTTGGGAAAGCAATTCGTAGCAGGATCTATATGCTTAATGGTAAGGTCCTAGGGAGTGTTGCTGAACAAAGAGACCTTAGAGTGCAGATTCATAGCTCCTTGAAAATGGAGTCGCAGGTAGATAGGATAGTGAAGGTATGCTTTCCTTTATTGGTCAGAGTATTGAGTACAGGAGTTGGGAGGTCATGTTGCGGTTGTACAGGACATTGGTTAGGCCACTGTTGGAATATTGCATGCAATTCTGGTCTCCTTCCTATCGGAAAGATGTTGTGAAACTTGAAAGGGTTCAGAAAAGATTTACAAAGATGTTGCCAGGGTTGGAGGATTTGAGCTATGGGGAGAGGCTGAACAGGCTGGGGCTGTTTTACCTGGAGCTTCGGAGGCTGAGAGGTGACCATATAGAGGTTTACGAAATTATGAGGGGCTTGGATAGGGTAAACAGGCAAAGTCTTTTCCCTGGGGTCAGGGAGTCCAGAACCAGAGGGCATAGGTTTAGGGTGAGAGGGGAAAGATATAAAAGAAACCTAAGGGGCAACTTTTTCACACAGAGGGTGGTACATGTATGGAATGAGCTGCCAGAGGAAGTGGTGGAGGCTGGTACAATTGCAACATTTAAACGGCATCTGGATGGGTATATGAATAGGAAGGGTTTGGAGGTATATGGGCTGGGTGCTGGCAGGTGGGAGTAGATTGGGTTGGGATATCTGGTCGGCATGGACGGGTTGGACCGAAGGGTCTGTTTCCATGCAGTACATCTCTATGACTCTATGACTCTAAATTATTAAAGATTGAAGGAATAAAGAAACACTGAAGGAGCTGAGGACTTCCACGATTTTGGGATGGGAAAGGATGGGTTTGATGAGGTGACGGGACAAGAAACCTTGATTTCAACATGGTGAAGATGTAGATGAGAGAAGCTACAGACAGCACAGTTTTTTGGAGCTTAAAAGAAAAAGCAGTAAGGAATATCAGGAACATAGATGTTAATGATTTCTAAAAGGTAAAGATAAGAAAGATTGCAATTGAAGAAAAAGATTTAAGTTGAACAATGTCAGGAGGGTCACCTACGAGGCAATTATCTTTTACTTGTATTTTTTTAAGGAGTGCAATGAAGGTGTGAGACAATTAGCTATAAATTTACAATGATTCGCTCCAATTGAAGCTAAACAACATAAAATTATCTTGCTTACTAATTTTTTGCACTGATTAGACAGACAGTACACATCACCTAAGGAGTAGGTTTTCATAGCATCTCCCACCTGTCTGCCATTTACCTTTGGTGGAATGTTTTGGCCATATTTTCCATCAGAATAAAACACCACAAAAGCTTTGAAAAAAATTACGACTTTATTCTATGGAAGTTATATCTTGTAATCCTGTGAATTTAGTGCAGCAGCTTTCAGTGACACTGGAGGTCATGTCCAAGTCACAATTTAATGGCCTTGGAGTAGAACTTGGAGGTGAGTAGTGTCCTCATATATCTGCTGGCCTTGTTCTACCAAGTCGTGAATGTTATGGGCTTTGGTGGTGATGCCAAAGAAGTCTTAGTGACTTGCTGCAGTATATCCTGTACATTGCATTAGAATGCGACCATCAATTATGGATGTCAAAGCCCTTGAATTAGATGGCAAACAAACAACTTTTTTTTAACCTGAACAGTGCACAGTCTCTTGAGTGTGACACATGAAGGTTTGTGACTTGGGGAGTTAGGCAGTGAACTGCTTTCCACAGATTCCATACCCTGTAATCTGTTTTAATGACTGTTGCTTTTAATGTAGCTTGTTCAGTTTTGTGTGCATACTTAGTGCATATGTCTGGACTTTAATCTAAAGTGTTTGATTTCTTTTCTGTTTCAGAATGATTGGGAACTGCAGTATAAGATATTTAGACCCAAGGAATTGTACTACAAACAAGACCAAAAATTCATGTATGGTTCTTGTTTCAAATTTGGCTTCTTACCATGACATCTGGGTGACTGCTACAAATGAGTTTGGCTCAGAGACATCCAGCCACATGTGTCTTGATGGCATGCTAATAGGTAATAACAGAGATGGTTCATCAGGCATTAACTGGTGTTAAATGATAATTGTTAATTATTTTTATTAACTTTTGACAAGAACAGATATTTTGGTTTATGTCAGATTCAATAGAATGCATTACATTAAAAAACAGCTAATTCACTCTGGAATTGAGAGTGCATTATAGTTTAGTTCTGTACGTTTGCTGAAAATAAATTAATATTGCAAAGTAAATTAATCTTGAGCTATATTAGATTTTCAACTAATAAAAACTAAATTGCAAAACTTTTATTGAAGACTAAATTGCAAAATTGAAGACTAAATTGTAAAACAGGGCAGGCAGTAACCTAGTGGTATTATCGCTGGACTCTGAATCCAGAAAGGCGAAAGTGAGAACTGTAGATGCTGGAGATTAGAGTCGAGAGTGTGGTGCTGGAAATGCACAGCAGGTCAGGCAACATCCGAGGAGCAGGACAATCGACATTTCGGGCAAAAACTCTTCATCAGAAATGAGGCTGGGAACCTCGGGGGTGGAGAGATAAATGGGAGCGGTGGGGCTGGGGGGAAGGTAGCTGAGAGTGCAATAGGTGGATAGAGGTGGGGGTAAGGGTGATAGGTCGGAGGGCAGGGTGGAGTGGATAGGTGGGAAGGGAGATGGACAGGTGGGACAGGTCATGAGGGTGGTGCTGAGCTGGAAGATTGGAACTGGAATAAGATGGGGGGAGGGGAAATGAGGAAGCTGGTGAAATCCACATTGATGCCATGCAGTTGGAAGGTCCCGAAGCAGAAGATGAGGTGTTCTTCCTCCAGGCATCGGGTGGTTAAGGAGTGGCGATGGAGGAGGCCCAGGACCTGCATGTCCTCGGCAGAGTGGGAGGAAAAGTTGAAGTGTTCGGCCACGGGGCGTTGGGGTTGGTTGGTGCGGTGTCCCGGAGATGGTCTCTGAAGCATTCTGCAAGTGAGCATCCTGTCTTCCCAATGTAGAGGAGACCGCATCGGGAGCAACAGATACAGTAAATGACATGTGTGGAAGTGCAGGTGAAACTTTGAATGTAGAAGGCTCCTTTGGGGTCTTGGGCAGAGGTGAGGGGGAGGTGTGGGCGCAGGTTTTGCAATTCCTGCAGTGGCAGGGGAGGGTGCCGGGAGGGAAGGGTGGGATGTTGGGCGTTGTGTACCTGACGAGGCAGTCGTGAGGAAACGGTCCTTATGGAAAGCGACCTGACGAGGCAGTTGTGGAGGGAACAGTCTTTACCAGCTAATATTCTCGGGACTTGGATTCAAATCCCACCACGGCAGATGGTCGAATTTGAATTCAATAAAGAATCTGGAATTAAGAGTCCACTGATGACTATGAAACCATTGCTGATAGTTGGAAAAACCCATCTGGGTCCCTAATGTCCTATAGGGAAGGAAACTGCCATCCTTAACAGGTCTGGCCTCCATGTGACTCCAGACCCACAGCAATGTGGTTGACTCTTACCTGTTCTCTGGGAAATTAGGAATGGGCAATAAATGCTAGTCTAACCAGAGATGCCCATGTTCCATGAGTGAATTTTTAAAAAATGTTTATTCTACAATCAGAAATCAGTAGCTTCATTACAGTACTGCTTTTATTAGAAGTGATTCTTTAATATGCTACATTTGTTGGTTTTAAAGTGTTAGGAAATAAGAAATAAGCATGGGAGTGAGCCACATGTCTCTTCAGCAAGATGACTTTCCTAAATGTTTGCGATGGGTAAATCTGGAATTATGTTGGCCTCACATGAAAGCCCATCTAACGAACTGAAAGCTAGTTGCACTGATCTGCTGACTAGAACAAAAGCAAAGCAAACAGGCTGGTCGCTTGGTGGAAAAATACAGCTCACTTCCAGTTCGTGTTTAATTCAATGAGCGGTGCTAACATCAACTTCATGTGACACCTGTTGTTGGTTTTATAATCTACTGTTGTATGCTGTTGTACTGTTATAGCAGTGCACTACAGCAACTTTACATTTATTATTATAATATGTTTTTAACAGCTAAATAAATTATAATAACTAATATTTTCTAACTAGTTATCCCATATTAAGTGTCAACAAGTTTCTAATAAGGGTTGGCTTTGAATCCATAATGTCAGGAGAGTGAATGGTCTGTGTTAGTCCATTATAGACAGATCTCATCATTCCCTAGAAAAAGGAAATTTTCTTATTGAAGTTGATCTTAAGTCACATTTGCTGTAATAAAATAAATTGAACAATATCTGGTCTGATAAAAGCAAAATAATGTGGATGCTGGAAACCTGAAGCAAAAAGCAGGAAGTGCTGGAGAAATTCAGTAGATCTGGCAGCATCTGTGGATAGAGATTTTGAGTCTGGTATGACTATTCGACTGAATATCTGATCTGAGCCAGTGTTTGAGGCATTCATGTTCCGTTCTTATTGATTACTGTGTTAAAGCATTTATGGCACAGAATAGAAACAGTATGAATTGAAGTCAATTGGAGAAAGTTAGTTAAAGTTAGTTATTGGATTCATAATAGAATATCATGAAGAAAGATAATGAGCAACATAAATAAGTTATGGCACCATTTGTAATTAGCGTTATGGGAAATGGGGATAAGGTAGAAGGATTGTGTTGCGATACAAAATCAACAATCAGCTTACTGCATGGTAGAGCAGACTTGTAAGGCCCCATTGGCCTATAGCTGTCCCTCTTTCGTATGTTCTTCTCTCTCTCCTGTCTCTCTCGCTCTCTCATACTTCAAGTGTCATGGCTTGAAAGAGAATTCTAACAATGGACTTTTGTGTTGGTCCTTGGTTCTGTTTGGCAATTACTGCAGTGTGGCATCCGAGTAACAGAAGAGTCAATGCTTCAGGCGTCAACTCTCCTGCTCCTTGGATGCTGCCTGACCTGCAGTGCTTTTCTAGCATTGCACTTTAATGACTCTGACTCTCCAGCATCTGCAGTCTTCACTTTCTCCAAGTTACTTCAGAGGGGTTTACCATTGCCTTCTGCACACAGCTGACCAGTGGTCTCTTCTGTTCTTGCTACCTAACGTTGCTTAGTGTTGGGAAGATCTACAAGTTGATCTGCTTAGCCTCATTATGAACACACTTTCCATGGCCATCAAGACCTGGAGTGGAATTTGAACACAGAGGCAGCAGCACTACTACAATGCAAAACCTCACATGTTCTTAGAACCATTACGTCATAAGTCGAAAGAATAACACTCAAAGTCATAAACTGGACAAACTTTTAATGGATGCTGTTTCTCATTCTTCTTGCACATGCTATCTGTCTTGTTGACATATTTTCAAGATGGATGCTTAAATTTCTTTGCTCTCTTGCACTGTTTCTATCCATGACATCACTGTCACTGTCTGAATCTCCAAAAATGCTGACTTCAGCATCACCAACAAGCACTGGCACTTTCTCATTGTTGTTTCCATTTGTGGAAACTATTGTTTTTTATTTGTATCCTCATCGTCTGCATCTCCTGCAACTCAACTCACAGTTGCACTGCTTTCACCTCCTTTTTCCTTTATATGGTTTGCTAGGCTTCCCTCTCCACCCAGCTTTACTTCTGCAATATGGATTTCTCCCCTCAATTTGTCTATACCTCTCCCTTGACAGAGCAGCAGGCTTTGTCTGTAGTTCACCAAGTTGCCTCATCTGAAAGATTGCCTCCGAGACTCCTGCTGTTTACAGTTAGATAGACCTAGATTCTGTCATACTACTTAGTTAACCTCAGCTTCTGTTGTACTGAGAGCAAATGTGGGGCTGTGCAATTGTCCATGCATAGTCTGTAATGCAGCTGGTATTTTCAAAGGGTCATCCAACATTAAGTGATCTACACTATTCAGTAATTTTCCCCTCAACGTATGTAACCTGCAAGATTGGATCACCTGATCCATTTCTTGATTATTCCATTATTTTTCTGTGTTTTAAGATGGCGCCAGAGAGTGGCGACACTATAGTACAACACTTGTCACTGTATTTTTTGTAACAAGATACACACGACAATAAATAAAACAAATGTATATTCATCCATCTGATTCCTGTCTCCATCAAATCACAGATTAACTTCTGTTTGCTTCCTCCTTCTATTTCACTTCATGGAAAATTATGCCTTTTGAGTAAGGCAACACCATGTAATGGTCTTCTAAATCGTTCACTGCACATTCACAATCCACCTTTGTCTAGTGTTAGGCAACTCCGCACTGAATCTTCCTCACTGAAGCACTGCATTAAGCAGCAATAAGTCCCATCACTGTTCTTTGAGCTACTGTCAGCACATCTAAAAACAAACCACAGATGTTTCAAACTCCACCTGACAGTACTGGGATCACACAAACGATCAAATGGCTCAGTTCCGCAGATGACAAGTTTATTAAAAACCGTGACACAATCCTATTGTTTCCCTGTGTTCTCTTCTTTAATTTTGCCCTCATCACCAACATCACATCTCAGGTTGAAAGAACCCCACTCAAATTCACAAGTTTAATAACCTTTTTGATGGGGATGCTTTTCAACCTTCTTGCATGTGCAGAGCACTCCTTATTGCACTGTATCTGAGTATGATAAGATATCTAATACTCAGGTAATCATCAAGACAGGCACTAATGCAAAACAACACACAAAATAACCAAAAGAACTGCAGGTGCTGAAAATGACACACAAAAACAGAAATTGATGGAGAAACTCAGCAGTTTCAACAGTACCCTTGGAGAGAGAATGTTTCAGGTCCAGTGACCCTTCTTCAGAAAGTGGCTGACATTGTTGAAAGGCCATCAGATTGGATACCTGGCAGTGCTGTTTTGAAATTAACAATCGTGTATGCTGAGCTAAGGGTTTGCTCTATCATGAAGTGCAGCAAGACTATAAACACTTCCATTATGAATATATGTTCAGCTGTGCTGCATTTACATAGAGAGGAAAATTCACCTAATATCAGAGATCAACTCCATAGGGCTGTTTATCTGAAATGCACTTCCCTGCAGTGAACTAATACTATAAAATGGTAAGTGCAAAATTACTCACATATTGGAAAACTGTAAACATGAGCCCGATTGATTGGCCATTAAATGTACTGGCCCAAAGTAAAGCTGGAATTTTCCAATGTGATCTCTGAAATAACAACATCCCACTACAAGAGCAAACATTCTGAAAATTGTTCCTTCCATTGGGTAATGTATTATTTGAATGGCAATGAAGTTAAAATTGACAATGGAGATGTAACATTGAGAGTAACTTTACCAGAACTGATACTCAATTAACAATCAGTATATTTCACCTAAACAATTAATACATAAATTTAATATTAATTACTTATGTAATCCAGTATAGACTAAGTACATGCCTTGTACATAAATATCATTCTAGAGTTTGAGAGTGATGTAAGCGTTAAATAGAAATGTTTAACCTCAGGCTCCTTGCCATGTTTACCCTGGATGCCGAACATCAGCATTTAATCCTACTACAAGTTGTGAAAATGAAAATATTTAACGTTACCCACAATGATGCTTCCCTTGTATTGAGTACACCAGGGGTAGAAGTGGCCTTGGTGGCCATACAGAAAAGGCTGTTGGGAGAAGCAACTCATTTCACGTGCCCAATACTCTCTTTTAATTAATGTCAGAATGAATAAAAATTGGCCTATTGTCAAACAGACTGCCAGTTAATGCTGCCACCCAAGAAAAATTTCACCTCCAACATTATAAAGGCAAGTGGTGGAGCCGTGGCTTTGACAATTTGATCAACCTTCTCCATAATACTATAAAAATAATTTTCAACATGTGTTGATGTGTAAGGATGCAAAGTAATAAAAGCTCTGTTTATTTCACAGTAAAGTTCAAAGCTCCTCGAATAATTGCAGTGAAGCCAGACACACAGCAAAATGATTGTTTACTTGGACATTGGGAGATGCCATTTGAAATGGTTACTCACAGTAAAGCTGTTTTTGAAATCCAATACAAACCACTGGATGAAGACAAATGGACTCGGGTGACTATCCGTATTAAATGGCAATGTTTTAATTATTCTGATTGAAACTACAATTAACAAATCAATTAAATGTTACAACGCAGATCAGTATTAGTCATTCATAAGAATACCCCTGTGAGACCTAAAAAAAGAAATCTGAGATGTCCATTAAGTAAGCATTGTGTTTATTAAGATTTCAGTTTGTTTCAAAATATTTGTTTCTGTTAAAACTGGCATTTGGATATAAACTTAAACACCTCCCTTCAATAAGAGCATTCAATCCAAAACAGATTTAGTTGTTTCACAATATTTATAAATTAGAACCAACCACCTTTTTTTCTGGCTACAGCAAAGGAGGTTGAACGTGAAAATTATCTCAAAACACCTCAATAGCAGATTTCCATAAGGTGAAAAAAATATTCTTTTACATATTATATTGGATGATATCCATTTTATAATGACAAAACATTATTGTAAATAGAGCATAAGGAAATATGGAAACAGAAAAAGCCTTGTTAACCAGTTCTTCTGACAAGAATAATTAGATTTTATAAGTAGCATTTAGTGGCTAGTAGTACAGAACTTGAGCTTTTGGTCTCATACTGTTCAGGACTGACACAAGAATATGAAGTTTCAAAAGGAACAGCAGTTTATGCAGGATAAGAGAAAGGCTGCTGATTATTTGCAGAGTGGACTCTGATCGATCAGGTGCACCATGGAATTGTTATCCCTTAAGCTCTGTTGGTATATTTGGTCAGGTGGCTAGTGTGGATTGAACTGATGCCAAATCACAAGATTTGATCCCCATTCCAGCTGGAGTGAATTCGGGACCTGACTGCTTGTATTGGTAGAATTTGCACTGTCGGATATGCTTTCAGGGGGAGAATTCAAGAATCAATAAGAAACAAGACTAATTGTCACTGATTTTGATTTGGGCTGTTGGGGCTGGTCATTCCACAGATGCATTCTGCTGTATATCATGACAGTAGACACGTGACTTTGCAAGAAGACCATATTCTTCTAGTTGACATGTATCTGGCAGTTGTTGAGTTGTCTGTGGATCTCTCAACCGAGTCATGATCTAATGCTGGCACCAAGTGTTCCAGCAGTCTGCCAACACATCAAAGTCGATGTGAAAACAGTAATTCCAGCCAAGACTCTCACCATTATTCAATCATGGAAAATTTAGGAGAAGGAGCCGCCAAAATAGCTCTGAAGCACTGAGAAAATAGCTTTGAATTTAATAAATCATTGTAATTAAGATGTAATTACTTAATGGCAGATCGTTAGCTATTTCATCCTCCTTGTGTTGTGGGTACACAATGTTAGGAAGAGGAAACAAAAACAAAAATTGCTGGAGAAATTCAGCAGGTCTGGCTGCATCTGTGGAGAGAAAGCAGAGTCGATGTTTCAGTTCTGAAGAAGGGTCACTAGACCCAAAATGTTAACTCTGCTTTCTCTCCACAGATGCTGCCAGACCTGCTGAATATCCCCAGCAGTTTTTGTTTTTGTTTCAGATTTGCAGGATCCACAGTTCTTTGCTTCTTGTCAGGAAGAGTAGAATTCCACTTGTAAATGTGAATTATAAGGAGTCCATATTCAATTCTGCAGTTACAACAGGTATCTACAATCCATCATCATGATTCTAAAGGAGAATTGATAAAAATGTGACATTCATCCCATGATAAATGGCAGTATTGACAAGATCATGGATAGTCACAGGATGCATAAAGCTTCTAGGGACATTATTGCCATGTTAGATACCTCTTGGAAGATATTATGGAGCATTCCACTTATATGTTGAATTCCTTTCAGTTTCTCACACCACTAAAAATGAATCAGAATCCCTCCAGTGCAGAAAGAGGCCACTGACCCATCGAGTCCTTGCTGACCTTTCATAGGACATCCCACCCAAACCCAGCACCTACCTAATCCCTGTATCCCTTCATAGCTAATCCAGCTAGCCAGCACATCCTGGATACTACAGATAATTTAGCATGAAATTATCCACCTAACCTGCACATCTTTGGACGGTTGGAGGAAATCAGAGCACCTAGTGGAAAACCACACAGACCCAGGGGGAATGTGCAAACTCCACACAGTCACCCAAGGCTGGAACCAAAGCCAGATCCCTAGTGCCGTGAGGCATCGGTGCTAACCAGTGAGCCACTGTGCTACCCTTATTACTTCTGTTCAAATACTTTGATTCAAATCAAAAGCAATGCTTATGAGAAAGTTTTTTTTAATCACAAACACAACACAAAATCGAGTCAGAAAAATTATTTTCTTGAATAAAATGGGGTAGTTTGAGTAGTTATTTTAATCAGTGTGTCCCACGGTAATTTTATGCTTTAAACTGGATGTTGTTGCAGATCTCTGTGCTGAAATGTTTAGCCAATTTATAACGAGAAAAGATATTAATGTTTATTACTTTCACTTCTCTGGTCTCTCTGGCCCATTTATATGCTATGGCCAAGAGAGTTGGCATCCATTTGTTTACCAGGCTTTGGTCTGTGTTGACCATAATCAGCTTTTGTTTACAACTGAATTCAAGGAAAGAAAGGTAATTAATTTGTACTCAACCTCTCCACACAAATGCATGTCCCAAATGATGCATTTACTTTACTGCCAATACAATAGGACATTAATGTCCTACTTTGTCTGGTTGAAATGGACGATAATAGGGTAGGGGAATGGGTCTGGTGGGTTACTCTTTGGTGTGGACTTGTTGGGCCAAAGGGCCTGTTTCCACGCTGTAGGGATTCTATATGATTCTTTGATTCTATAAATGTTCATGCTTTCCTATGCTTCTAAGAATATGGCAATGCGTGATTATTGCCTTTCAGAATCTAATTTTAACTTCCCAGAAACACGTGTGATATCTGATTTGGACAAAAAAAGTACTGGTTACATAATTCATAAAAGCTTGTTAACCGATAAAGATTTTCACTGAGAACAGTCACAACTATGGGTTGCCTCTCTAACTCACATATTATTTTGGTTTAGTCAATAAGCCAGATCACGACAGCACAATCAAATCCTGGCTATTGTAAATTTAGCAGGACTGAGTAGTTAATCTAAAGCCCTATTCTTTCTCCCACAGGTTCCTTTAACAGTAATAAATAGTACATTCTTCAAACTGTGCAATCTCCTACCTTATACTGAGTACCAGCTGAAGATTCGTTGTAAGCAGAAAACTGAGATTAGTCCGTGGAGTGAATGGAGTAATGAAAATACAGGCATTACATCAGAATGCGGTCTGTACAAAAATGCTTCCAGCTGCTACAATTGCTTTGAATTATATTCTTTAACCCCAGATTACAAGACTTGAAGGAATTGTACACTGTGTGGAGGTCAATACAGAACTTCATAAGACATTGACAAGTTGGGGGAGTGGGCAGGTAGTTGACAGATAAAATTCAATGTGGAGAAGTGTGAGATGTTGCACTTTGGTACAAATGACATGGTAAGACAGTATAAAATAAACGGTAATGTTCTTAGGGGTGTGCAGAAACAGAGAGACCTGGGTGATATTTACGTAAATCACTAAAGGTGAAGGGGCAACTATAGAGAACCACCAACGTACAGTATTCTAGGCTTCATAAATAGGGACATAGAGTACAAGAGGTTAAGCTGAACCTACATGATACACAGATGAGAGCTCAGCTGGAATATTGTTTACAGTTCTGGAGCCACATTTTATGAATTATTTAGTGAATGCCTTGGAGAGAGCACTGAAGATGTTTACAAGGGTGATTTCAGGGAAGAGAGACTTTAATTATGAGGATGGATTGGAGAAGTTGAGACTGTTTTCCTTGAAGAGGAGTAGGCTGACAGGAGATTTGATGGAAGTCTTCAAAATCACGAGGTGTCTGGAGAGACTAGATAGGAAGAAAGGGTTCCTGCTTGTAAGAGGATCAAGACAGCATGTGTTTAAAGTGTTTGCTGATGCGAGGAGTGCATTGTCCAGAAGAGTAGTGAAGGCAGATTCAATTGAAGCATTCAGGAGGGCATTGGATGATCATTAAATAAGAAGCAATGTTTGGAGTTGTGGAGAAAAGGCAAAAGTTGGAGCCAAGTCAAAATGCTCTAGAGAGCTGGTGCAGACATGATGAGCTAAATGGCTTCCTTCTGCACCACAATGATTCTGTGATCACGACTGCTGAAAATCTAAGAGGTTTAGAGGATTGATATACTTTATCTTTCTGTGCAACTTTGGATTTATGCAGCAATATTTTCTTCTGTGCAATTTATTTTTAAACATAAGTAATTACATTTATTTAAAACAGAAAAGCTCATTGAGGATGAATTGTACTTCTTTTGTACAACTTTAAATTATTTTCCAATAAACCCAAACTGCAAAAAACTGTAATGTTTTGGCTAACTACAAATGCACTTCTGGCATGCTTCTCATTTGCTGTGCTTCAACTAATTTGTCCTGGGCTTCTTTCTTGCTATTAGCTCCAGCTCAAAAATTACAGATTTGGAGAAGCATTGAGGCCTTCGGTGGCAATGGAACTCGTAGAGTGCATCTAATGTGGAAGGTATTGCTTAATATTAACCAACAAATCAGAAATACCTCCTTACCGACAGCACCGTTACTCTGCTGTTTGTGTACTGATGCTTTGCATTAATTTTAAACCAATTGAAAGTCAATTGTACCTTTCAGCAGCAAAACTATTTGTAATGAAAAATTCACCTCTCAAGCCAAAAAAAAGTCTGGATAGGTAAAAAAAAAGTTTGGATTTAAAATAGTTGACACAAACACTAACAATACAACAAACCCAGTTAGTTTTGCAAGCAAGCATGTTCTGAATTGAATAGTTAGCCCTGTTCCTGTGCAAACCTTCCAGTTCAGGGTCATGTCTAAGGCAGAAAGCTGGAGGAATGGAATGGCTTTTTACCTGTTTGTTTCAGGTGATCCGCCTCATTAAGTTTCCACTTGGGTGGCAACATTAAAAATTATGCCTAGTGTTTTTTTTACACTGATGTGAAATGCCTGATTTCACAACATAGCATCAACTGAATGTAACAATGTTTTTTTTCTCCGTGTTTTGGCTGCATTTTGACTCAATGCTTTCTCCAAGTAAGATTACGCGTAATCTTCAGTTATTATACTGAACTCTGAAACTCTTTTATCATGACATCACTTGGGCTGCAGTGGTCCAAGAATGTAGCTCGCCACCAACTTCTTGTGGGCAGTTGGAGATGGGCAAAACATTCTGGCCATACCATCCCGGTGACATTTTTATTAAAAAGCACTTTCACTGTGTGCACCAGGGGCCTGATAAATCGAAAGCTTCCACTTCTGTGTTACATAATTACGTGATATGAAGAATGAGTTAAAAATCTCCCACCACAAGTGAGCCAACAACTATCATCAGGCTTCAGCAGAGGTAAAGTTTTCAAGCAAGCAGTATTGCCGTCATTTTATAATCCCCGTCAACTAGAAAAGAAAACACTCAACTCAGGGTGCTGTAACTATGTTGCTTAAACTTTTGTACCCACCGGAGAAACATTACTAACTCACCAATAGCCCTTGACCAATTTTTCCACAGCCACTGGAAAAGAGTGCAGCAAATGGAAAGATTTTGGGTTACAGGATCCAACTGCATGAGCCTGGGATTCAAGTGTACAACACCTCAAACCTGGAGTACAGCTTCCACCTACCCGATGGAAACTACAAAATCGAAGTGGCTGCTTACAACTCTGTGGGAGCATCTCCAGAGGCTCAGGTTATTATTCCCTCATCGAATGAATTAGGTAATCCAGGTTTACATAGCTTTAGCAGAGTAATGACAAAACATTATGAATTAGGTTTTCGCAGCTAAAAAATTCTCGAACAGATTGAGCAGAAGCACATAGCATTAAAATTGAATTCTCCAGCTAAACATGGCATAGCTCTGCTAGTTTGTATTGTATCAATGTATGTAAGCAGTAGATGGGGTCCACTTACACCATGTGAAAGGCAGCAGTACAAAATGGCCGCTCATCACTACTCTCAAAAGGGCAACTAGGGATTGGTAATTAATGCAGACACCTGCATCCTGCTAAAGAAAATTTTAAAGTTGGTACTATTGCTCTAGCAACCAAATCATAGGTTTATTCTGATATTTCATTTTTGTGGAAACATAATAATGTCCAAAGAGACTGTTCATTTTTCCTGAGAGGAACCCAGGGTAACCTGGAGTTGGAGGCATGAGGAGGATAGGGGCAGGACTCCAGTTATCCCAGTCTAATACTAATTCGGGAAAGGGATGAGGGTACAAGAGGATTAATGCTGAAAACCGCCCTGGCCTCCAACCCCTCTACCCTGCTCTCCTATGACCCCCACTGCATGTGATTGAAAAAAAATACTCATCTTCTCACTACTACACCCTTTTAAAGACTAGGCCTCTGGGGTAGATCTTTGGAACCCAAACACTCCCTGGCCTCTTTTTGGATGGCGACGAGATCTTCAGCTTTCAAGGTCTGTGATTCACCAAGATGCTCACCATTTAGCTCTTAACCACCTGACTGGAGCTTGATTCAATGAGCTTTCCTATTGGTGGGTGCAGAAGGTCAAGTGCCACTGTTCACATCCACACTCATATAGCTCTTCAGTGCTTCTTAGTTAATATGTTTGACTGTAAGGCATAGGAGCAGAAGTAGGCCATTTGGCCCATTAAGTCCACTCCACCATTCAATGAGATTGTGAATGATCTGATAATCCTCAACACTATTTTCTGCCTTGTCCCCAAAACTCTTGATTCCCTTAGTTATTAGAAACTAGCGAAGTTGATAGAGTCATAGAGATGTACAGCACGGAAACTGACTCTTCGGTCCAACTTGTCCATGCCGACCAAGTATTGGAACATTTCTCCTAATCTTTCATATCCACCTGACAGGGCAGACAGGACCTGTGCTTAACATGACTTCTGAAAACAGCATCTCTCGCTGTGCAGGACTCCTTCTGTACTGCAGCGGAGTACTTTATACATTTAGACAATAGAAAAACAAAGTTCAAAAGCATTCCAGTGTAAAACTCATATGTTGCAGAGTACTACTCCTTGTAATTAAGATGCATTTGCCTTAAACACCTCAAAGCAAATAACTAAATTATTTGTTACCATTACAGTAAATATTCTGATTGCATGCTCCTCGTACAAAGCATTGCTACTGTAGATGAAATTGACCAATTGTGCAAAAATCAACTTTTCAATCCAATCAAATGACCTTCTTAGAACAAGAGGTGGCACTTCCTTTACATAAAATAATCATTGCAACTTTCTTTAAATGACATGAACAGAGTTTCCGCCATTGTCCCATCTTGTTGCTTCTTCAATTGGGAACACCAGCCTACTGATTCAGTGGAGACCTCCTAACATGACAACAACTGGTTATGTGCTGGAATGGTGTGTGCTGTCTGAGAAAACCGCCTGTAATATCAACTGGCAAAATGTACCCGCCAATAATACAGAAGCAATTGTACAAGGTAGGTGAGTAATGTTAAAATCTTGGGAGAATTTAACTTTGTAAACCATTCTTTTACTTGGATATTTTGGTGTGTTAGAAACAGTTGGAGAGAGTGCACTCGGCTCATTTTTGGGATTAAGGGCTTATCTTATGAAGAAAGTTTGAATAAGTTAGGGGTGGCACGTTGGCTCAGTGATTAGCACTGCTGCCTCACAGCACCAGGGGCCCAGGTTCAATTCCAGCTTCGGGCGATTGTCTGTGTGGAGTTTGCACATTCTCCCAGAGTCTGCATGGGTTTCCTCTGGGTGCTTTGTTTCCTCCCACAGTCCAAAGATGTGCAGGGCAGGTGAATTGGCCATGCTAAATTGCCCATAGCATTAGGTGCATTAGAGAGAAATGGATCTGGGTGGGTTACTCTTCGGAGGGTCAGTGTGGACTTGTTGGGCCAAAGAGCCTGTTTCCACACTGTAGGGAATCTAATATAATCTAAAGTTTGTGCTTTACTCATTGGAGTTTAGAAAAATGAGAGGTGATCTTACTGAAACATGCAAGATACTCAGGGGACTTGGCATGGTGAGAGACTGGAACTAGGGACACAGATTAACAATAAGTAATCTCACTTTTAGACTAAGTTGAGGGAAATTTTCTTTTTTGAAGTTAATCTGTGGAATTCTCTTCCCCTGAGAGCAGTGGAGGCTGGTTGATTATATTTATTCAAAGCTGAGTTCATTAGATGTTTTGATAGACAAGGCAGTCAAGTGTTATGAAGGCAGACAGATTACTAGAGTCGAAACCACAAACATGATCTTACTGAATGACAGAGCAGGCTTAAAGGACAAGATGGCCAAGTCCTGCTCTCATGTCCTATAGTCAACTCCATGATCCATAATGCAGGTCACCACCAAGATTACAGATTAGAAAAAAGACCAGAAATAATGGTTAAAATGAGAATCGAGGGAGTGAATCATTCCAAAAGTTTTCAAGTCCTAGAATTAAAGCGTTTTAATGCAGAGTCATGCTGTAGTTAGGTTAGACAAGAATCTTGTTACAATGTGGACTTAATTCCAAAGTCACGTTAAAACCAATCATAGCAAATTTATTGTAAGCAACATAATTTCTAAGTAAAAGTAAGCCTTGCATGTAAGCAATTTGTTTTACATAAATGAACAGTTGTGCTGTTCATTTCTCAGTCAGCCTTACTCACAGAGATCAAACTCGCACTCTGCTGATTTCTGGAGAAGATAATTGTGAGAAACAAAGCTCACTCACTTCAATAATTTCAGTCTGAGACAAGATCTGAATCAGTAGTGCCATTTATTTTACTCTTGCAAGAGGGTGTGGTGTCCACTGTCCACAAGGCAGGACACACACACACTGAATTCAACTAGTACACAACATTTATGTAATTTGGTTCCTATTCTTTCATCCCATTGCTCCTCCCCTGTTTACATCTCCCACCTTTCTAAGACCGGCGCCCATTACTCTTGTTTATCTTTTGCCTTATCCGGTCTTGTCTGTGACAAAATGCTTATTTCTGGCCTCACAAGGCCGTATGACCACATCCTGCTGTGGGCCATTGTTAGGTATAACCTTCTTCACTACCATCTATTTCCCTCACTTGTTATGATCTTGTGACCTCATGACTTCTTGACCGTGGTTTGTTCTTGTTTTTGCAGAAGCGGGAAACAGATGCTTATAACTACTGTTTGTACAGGCATATCTAGCTTAACCCCCTCCCCTCACAGCATCTTATCTATTTGTCTGTAACATCTACCATTGTTTGCAGGCACATTTCATTCTTGCATGCACATTTTAGCTAATACAAAAACAATTATGTATTTCCTTCACATAGTTTTCATTCTTGTTGACTCAGCTCTTGGCTGAAACAATTATACACTGATGTGAGTTCATTTACCTTGCATAAGTAATTATGATTGTAGAAGTAACACTACTTTACCTATATCCCACAATAATGAATCAACTGATATCTCCAACAACCAATCGGTGACGAACACCCAAGAGATCAAGGGTCCAGTTTGATGTGGCTCGGTTTCAATTCACTTCCACCCAACTTTGTCATTCTTAAAAGAGCAGCATGTTACAGGCAATCCACCTGCCATTGTTATGAAAGGGGCAATATGCTACAGGCAATCAGTCTGCCATTGTTACTAAAGGGGAACTGCGCTACAGGCAATCCACCTGCCATTGTTATTAAAGGGACAGTGTGCTACAGGCAATCTGCCTGCCATTGTTACTAAAGGGGAACTGCACTACAGGTAATCTGCCTGTCATTGTTATTAAAGGGACAGTATGCTACAGCAATCCACCTGCCATGGTCATTAAAGGGGGAGTATGCGACAGGCAAGTCACCTGCCATGGTTATGAAAGGGGCAATATGCTACAGGCAATCAGTCTGCCATTGTTACTAAAGGAGTAGTATACTACAGACAGTCTGTCTGCCATTTTCTTTTGAAAGTCCATGGAATTGTTCTGACTGTGCAATAATCTGGCCATGTGTTAAGTGCAACTTGAACAAACAAGCTTCTGACTTAGAGACAAAAGAGCTACCACTGATCCAAGGCAGCATAAGCTATTAATTGTTTATGAGTAATACATATCCATGGAAGCAAATTACACTAGTAATTAAAATAGCGATTTTAGAAAATCAACACACATCAATGCCATTATAAGAAACCATTGTAAAGTATTAGTTTCATGTCAGAGTCCTATAACATGAGGGCTTGGTTGCCTCAGTTGGTTGTATTATGATACAAAGACAGACTGCAGAACCAAATCAGCCTTTGTACTTCTGTATACACTACACAATAATATTAAAGCCTTCAAAGAACTTCAAAATTGACTCTAATGGTTCCTAAACAGATTTTTTAATAACTAATCCCAGATTCTGCAAATACTCAATTCCAGACACTGGTTTGCAACTTAAACAAAAGATTTAGCAATTTATTAACAATACCATGATTTCATTTCGGAAAAATTAAATAGCAAAGTAATCAAATTGGTCTATGTTTTAAGCCCAAAATCTTTTGTTTTCAGCCCAGTCACACAAGACAGACAGAACAACAAACACAATTGAGGAATAAATAAAAGAAAATAACAAAACAGGCCAGATTACTTTAGTTTTTTTCATGAAGCATTGTTTCACTGGAATACCTGATGGTTTCTTGGTTGATTTTCTGAAAGGGCTCACCTTTTCAGTTCACTCAGATAAAGGCAGTAATACTTAATACTTTGTTTTTTATTCTCTGATTTTCCAAGAGTTGCTTATGGGAGGTTGGACAAGGAGCTTTCACATCTTCATGCTGTAAGTTAAACATCCATATTCTTTTCCCCACAGAAACCACAGTCCAATACCCAATTCAAACTCCCTGACAGACTGTCTCCTCCAAGAAGTCCCAGTTGTCATACAAGATCTGCTGTCTGCTTGAGCATAACATATTTTTAAACTTGCTGGTACCAATTCCTAGGTACTGACTTTGTTATTAACAAAGCCTTCTGATTAGGAACAAACTTGCAATTAACTTCCTGGCCTGGCCTCGTGACTAAATAAAAGGTTGTTTGGTCTGTTTTTCTCTTAACATTGGGTAAGACAATCCAAAAGTTATGTTTAGCTCACAATTCCCAGCTCACAGCTCCAAACCAAAATTGATAAAAGAATAAAATTTAAAAAAAAAGAAAAATCAGCTAGGGACCTATTAGTTGGACAGCTGGTTTGTGGTGTAGAGTGATGCCAATTGTGTGGGTTTAAATCCTATACCTGCTAGGGTTACCATGAAGGCCTTGAGCTTGAGCCTTGCCTGAGGTGTGGTGACTCTCAGGTTAAACTGAACATCAATAATCTGGCTCTAATGAAGGAGTGGGACTATGGTGACTTTGCCCTAACATGATGGTACATTGATTTTTTTTTAAAATGAAAGCATTATAGGTGAGTACCCATTTACAACTGTTTTGTCATAAAATTACAGAGAGTTAGAGCAGCACCAGAGGGGAGCAGTGAGAATTGTGTATCCAAATAAACAGGTCGCATCTTCTAACTTTGAGACAAGAGGACCATGAAGTCTCCATTGGACAGCTGCTACTCATAATAACTCTCTCTAAGAAGAAAACTGGCCACATGATCAATTAGTTTTTAAAAATTATCTACAAATAGTTAATGCACCCAGAGATGCACCACACTTTCCAACTAACATTTTTCCACACAACTGCTGAGTCTATGTTTCAGCTAACACAATATGTTGCCTTTATATAGCGCCTTTTAATGTAGTAAGATAACCCTAGGCATGTCAGAGGAGTGTTAGCAAACTCAATGAGACAAATGAACAAATGCAAGACAAAAGCTTTGGTCAAAGAAATAAAAGGATGGTTTAAGGGAGAAGAGAGAGGTAGAGAGGCAGGAATTCCAGAGTCTGGGATGTAGACCTTGGTTTTAAGGCCTGACGAGGTTACCAAGAAAGGTCACACAGGAGGTTGTAAACAAGAATGAAAATTTTAAAATCAAGTTGCTGCTGGACAAAGAGCTAACGTCAATGAGTAAGTATAAGGGTATTGGCTGAACAGAACTTGATGCGGAGATGGAAGTCATCGAGTCATTCAACACAGAAACAGACCCTTTTGTCCAACCATAATCCCAAACTAAACTGGTCCCACCTGCCTGTGCTTGGCCCATATCCCTCCAAACCTTTTTCTTCATGTAGTTATCCAAATATTTTTTAAACATTGTAACTGTTCTTGCATCCATCACTTCCTCCGGAAGTTCATTCCACACATGAACCACTCTCTGTGTAAAAAAGATGCCACTCTTGTCTTTGTTAAACCTTTTTCCTCTAACCTTAAAAATATGACCCTAGTCTTGAACTCCCCCACACCACAGAAAAGACACCTGCCTTTAACCTTACTTAAAACCCTCAGGATTTTATAAGTCTCAATAAGGTCACCCCTCAACCTCTTATGCTCCAGTGAAAAATGTCTCAGCCTATTTTTATAACTCGAACCCTCTATTCCCAGCAAAATCCTGGTAATTTTTTTCAGAACCATCACCAGCTTAATAATATCCTTCCTATAACAGGGCAACCAGAACTGGACACAGTTTTCCAGAAAAAGCCTTACCAACATGCTGTACAACCTTGACATGACGTCTCAACTCTTAAACTCAAAGCATGCAGTCCAAGCTGAGGAAAAATTATTTGCTGTTGGTATTCTATACTACAGAGGGATGTGGAACTTTCCGTATGTTTAAGGCAGAGATTGATAGATTTCTAATTACCAGTTGTGTACAGAGTTATTGGAGATACAATGTCTTAAACACATTGGAGTGTTCAATCAGCCATGATCCTACAGAGGCAGGTTCCTATTTTTCCATGTCTTGGTGGTGGAGTAGATATGCAGTCAGTAGTTCCTTTTCAGATCAAATAAGATTATAGATAGTCTGAGGCAACCTCAGTGTGAAGCTGTTGATGCCTAAGGAAACTGAGTTTTGACATGGACCAAAGTCAATGGTTTTGGGCGTCCCAATATTTAACTGGAGAAAGTTTGATTCATGCAGCACTTAAAAATACAAGACTCTACCAGATTCTACTGCACAGCACACACAAACTCAAAACCAAATGTCTTCAAGTGAAGGGGTATTCGAGAGAAAGGGCATCAGGTGATTGAATGATTAAACTTCATTGGTTGGAGAAGCATTACTGTACAGGACACACTCTAAAATTAAGACACTGGAAAATGCATTTAATTATAGTATGATAAATTTAGATGTATATTGCCCACTGAAAATATGCTGAAGGTAATTTTCACTAAGATTATAAAAAGAACACAATGCCTCACTTTAAAATAGGAATTATATTGTAAATTTGAATGCCCTTGTCTAATTACTTCATCCCTCCAACCAATATATACACAAAAACATCAATTTTAGAAGTTCATGAGCAAAAAAAAAATTCAAATTCTCATTCATTTATCATGACAGTAATTCAAAGTATATATCCACTTTACTGATTTTACAACCCTAATATTGATTGAATAAAAGAATATTGGATACAAATGATAGAGCTTGAAACAAGGTATTAATATTACAGTTACAGCAACTGAACCAAAGTGGGCATTTCTTTAAGAGAAGATGGGAAAGGAGTTTTAGATGTTGAGAGAAGGATGTTTCGATGTTAAAGCCGCACTGAAATGTGGTGAATTTCTTTTCCAGACAATATTGAGCCAATGCGTCTCTACAACATTTTGCTTTACCCACTTATTGATGGTTTACCAGGTGTTCCAACATCTACTCAGGCATATTCAAAAGAAGGTGGTAAGTACAATTTGCCATTTTGGGTTTACAGTCATAGAGTCATACAGATGGGAGAGAGACCCTGCCGCCCAACCCATCCATGCTGACCAGGTTTCCTAAACTAAACTAGTCCCATTTGCCTGCGTTTGGTCCATGTCCCTCTAAACCTTTCCGCACCATGTACCTGTCTAAATGCCTTTTAAATGTTGTAATTGTACTCACCTCTACCACTTCCTCTGGCAGCTCATTTCATATACACACCACCCACTCTGTGCAAAAGTTGCCCCTCAGGTTCCATTTAAATCATTACCCTCTCACCTTAAACCTATGCCCTGTAGTTTTGGATTTCCCTATTCTGGAGAAAAGATCTTGACTTTTCACCTTATCTTTGCCCCTCATGATTTCATAAATCCCTAAAAGGTCATCCCTCAGGCTTCTATGGTCTAGGAGAAAAGTCTCAGCCTATCCTAATAACTCAAGTTCTGGCAACATCCTTAGAAATCTTTCTTTGCATGTTGCATAATTATCAGCAGTAGGGTATAGTAGGGATGCTAAGACCAAATGGATTAGGGGACAGATTATGTTTATGTTATATTTTCTATATCAACCTGTTCAGAGATATTATTATGCATCTCTGGAGCAAGTGAGACTTGAATCTCCTGGCTCAGGGGTAGAGTCACATGCACTGTGCCACAAAAGCCCTCAGGTGACTTTATCTGTTAAGTAAGGGATATTTGGGTGAGAATTAGGAACAAGTAATTATTGTGCTAGTGTTTTGTGAGGTGTGTATTGAAATAAAATTGTGAATGAAAAAGCATATTCCTGGGATCTGTCTGACTATCCTTTAACTTTTGGTATTTAATAAGCATCAGATTTTTTTCATAGAAGGGTGATTCCATGTTTCTAAGTATCAGGATGATACAACAGGCAAGATTGAATGGATGTGGGAGTATGAAATTAGTTTATAGATTATTTTAATGGATCAGAAACAATGATTAGCATGGCTGCCGTTTCCTGATATGTATTTCTCTGAATTAGAGTGCGTGAAATCAGCCTTAATGTAAAATATTAATATTCTAAACGCACATGGAAAAACAAAGATTGTTAAGCAACTGACCATCTCCTGTACCTCTCATGTGACTGCTTTCCTGAGAGGTCCCGGTTTTGGGGTGCTGTCAACAGAGTATTGGCGAGTTGCTGTAATATTTCTTGTAGTTGGTACACTCTGTGCCACAGTGCGCAGTGATAGGATGGATGGATGTTTCAGGTGGTGCACAGGGTGGTGATTGACTTGGTATTTTTATCCTGGATGATATTGAGCTTTTTGAGTACTCTTGGATCTGCACACATATAGGCAAGTGTGGAATATTCCATCACACTTATGACTTGTGCTTTGTAAGTGGTTGAGTGTCTTTGGGGAGTCAGGAGCTGAATTATGCAACACAGACTTCTTAGCCTCTGACCTGATCTTAGAGCCGCCAGTACTTGTGTAGCTGGCCCTGTTACATTTCTGGTCAATGGTAACCCCCAGGATATTTATGATGGGGGTTGTAATTGTACCATTATAGAATGCCAAGGTAAGATATTCAGACTCTCTTGATGGTGATGGTCATTCCCTTGCACTTGTGAGGTGTGAATGTTATTTGTCACTTGTCAGCCCAAGCCTGGGTATTGTCCAAATCTTGCTGTATATGAACTTGAACTGCTTCATGATGTGAAGAATTACAAATGAAATTGAACATTTATCAGTGAGTAATCCCATTTTCGACCACATGCTGGAGGAGAGGTAATTAAAGATGATTGGGCCTTGGAAACTGCCCTGAGGAACTCCTGTGGTGGTATCTTAAAAGCTAGAAACAAAAAGTCCTAGATTCATGGAAAACACCGGTTAAAGCTAATTATTCTCACAGAAATGACACACTCTCTTTCTCTCTTTCAAACCATTCAAAATATTCACCCATGAAGCTGTGACCATGTCCTCAATTTTATTTATCAAGTACCATTAATGTAATGAAAGGTGTTTCACAGGAACATTAGGAAAGAAATGAGTATTTTTCAGAGTTAGGGAGGGGAGGCAGTATTCTTTTCCAATACGTTGTCACTTCCCAAATCAATGCAAACTCTTGGCAGCCTTTCACCACAAATGGAATAATGACTATAACTGCTCACAATCTTACATATCCTCAGCAAAGAAATGGTGAGATAGAAGAATTATAAAGTCTCAGATGTAAGTCTGTCTGTTATAAATCTACCATCTGTGCTTTGAAGATGGATTTGTTTTCATTAGGCAATGAAAATCTTGAAAATTCTTCGCACTTTGACTTTTCAGAAGAGCTTCAGAAACTGAGCCCAATAGTTAGTTATAGAAAGCTGATAGAAACTGGAAAATTCAATTTTATCTATGTAGCCAAAAGAAAATTTACTGACAAGTTTCACCTTGCTTTTCAAACAACCCATCATTTCGCTAATTTATAGATCAAAATTCAGACAGCCATGACAATTTTCCAAAAAAATGCTTCACATACATGACTCTAAAATAGTTGAAAACATCCTTGAGTGGAAACTACTGTCACAGTTTAAGAGAGGAATATCTTCTATTCAGTTTGTAATGAGTGAGTGCCAGCTGAGAACAGGATGAGAACCTACAAAGATATTCGCTATGGTTAAGTGCTCTTTTCAACGCACACATGAAGAAAGTTAAAAATCACACAACATCAGGTTATAGTCCAACAGGTTTATTTGGAAGCACTACCTTTCAGAGTGCTGCTTTCTGCTGAAGGAGCGTGTTCTGAAAGCTAATGCTTCCAAATAAACCCACTGGACTATAACCTGGGTTGTGAGATTTTTAACTTTATCCACCCAAGTCCAATACAGACACCTCCACACATGAAGAAAGTCCTCTCAGGCAGACAGTGAGGAAGGCAAGGTGGCTATAGGAGCATCTCTGAGATTAACATCTCTGCAGCAAGTAAATCCTTAAAGCTTGCTCATTATCTGCAAAGCACAAGTCATGAATGTGATGAAATACTCCCTCCTTTCCTAGATGAGTACAGTTCCAACAAAACTCAGCAAGCTTGATACAATGAAGGACAAAGCAGCCAGTTTAATGGGCACCCCATCTATCAACTTAGGCAGTCACTCTCTGCACCAAGATCACACATTGGCAACAGCATTACCATCTACAAGGTGCAATGAAGCAACGCATCAAGCCTCCTTTGGTAGCACCTTCAAAAACCAACAACTTCTAATCATCGGGAAGAGTAAAGGCGTTAGACACATGGGGATATGAGGCAAGTACCCCTCCAGATCACTTGTCGTCGTACTTTGGAAACTTGAATCCTTCACTGTCACTGAGTCAAAATCCTCCAACATTCTCCACTGTGGGGCCAGCTACATCCCATGGACTTCAGTTTTACCAGCCAGCAGCTCACTATCAACTTCTCAAGCAGAAAGTGAGGACTGCAGAAGCTGGAGATCAGAATCGAAAAGTGTGGTGCTGGAAGAACAGAGCAGGTCAGGCAGCATCCGAGGAGCAGGAGAGTCGACGTTTCAGGCATAAGCCCTTCATCAGGAATACCTGAAACGTCGACTCTCCATCAGCTTCTCAAGGCCAGTGACTGACAGACAATAATTGATGGCTTTGCCAGCACGAGATCTGACCTTGTTCATGAATGGGTAAAAACTGTTGGCAGAAAATGTTGACAGAAGATCATTTTAAAGTCTCCTGTTTGCTCTTACTGATGTTATTTAATATTGCAGCCCCACAACGAAGTCCTGAAATTAGAACTAAGCAGATCTGGAAAACCAAAGTACAACTTGAGTGGGAGGAGCTTCCAGTTGATGATCGGAATGGCTTTATCAGGAACTACACCATATTGTACAAAAATAAGAATGGAAAAATGAATTGTAAGTTAAAGCAGCAAGATCAGATTTGATTCACTTTAAGAATGATTAGGACAAAGTAACTGCTATGACTCCGTATTACTCAAATAGCTGCCGGTTACAATGTCTCTGACACATTTAATCACCATTTGTGCACTGGAACATCCTGAGGATGTGATGGTTTGAGTGGAAATATTGAGATGCATTTAGCTTAGAGGGCCAGAGTGAAATAAGTCAATGTTTACAAAGGGTAATGTTTAGGCCATCTTGGCATCCTGTACACAATCTAAATTATATTGCTGAAAAAGAGACATGTCGCTGAAGCTTTTCAGAGAATTGGGAAACACCGCATTTGGTTTTCAGTGCCCAGTGTGATGCCAGGCAGGAGCAAGAATAGAAACTACATGCAGTGGTGCTCCTTTAGAACTGGATCCCTGATCTGAGCTCCAGGCCTCAGTTATTGGGTCTTGATGAACCATCCTCAACCCCATCCCACACCGTAATATTGGTTTTAGAATATATATCCCAATGATTAGCGCATCAGATCAACTTGTCCCTTCAATTGTGCATTTGAGACCAAGTACTGGCAATACTCAACCTGCCCACACTTGCAATGCCCAAAGTAAAACATTTCCTGTTGGATGTGATTCCACAATTAGACAGCACTTGCTATATAATCCTGAATGTGCTAATAGCAACACCAATTTAAGATCAAAAGTCAAACTCAAAATGTAATTCATTTATGCTTGTTAGAAGTGACATACATTCATATGCAGAGACATAGTCTCTGCAAGCAAGAATATATTCAAACTTTGCACTTTTTTTTAGTTACTGGATAAACTCAGCAGGTCAGGCAGTGTCTGTTGAGTGAAAGCATAATGCAACAAACGTACTCTGCTTTCTCTCCATAGATGCTGCCAGGTCTGCTGAGTTTCTCCAGGAGTTCTTTGTTTTGTTTCAGATCTTCAGGATCTGCAGTTCTTTGTTTCGTTTTATCTTTTTTGAGGTATTGCTTTCTCCACAAGAATAGAAGAAATAAGAGCGGGAGTGTGCACTTCAGCCTCTCAAACTTGCTTGGCCACTTGTTACAATCATAGTTGTTCTCATCTCAACCTCAACTCCATTTTCCTGTCAACTCTCCCTAACTCTTTGTAGTGATTGGAACCAGGTTCCCTTATTAACTAAGAGGTTCTTGATTGTTAACCTGGGCTAATCAGGAAAGCCTTGGCTGATCAATGTAACCAAGTGAGCTCATGGTGTCTCCCTTGAGCTACTTTTCCCTCCAACTCTATTTTGATTTAATCCCTGCCCTCCCTTTCACAACATGGGGGCTGGGGAAAAATAAGCACCACAGCTGCTTGGTGGTAGTGCGGGGGTAAAGAATAAACAAAGGGGGTCTCCCTTGAGCTACTTTTCCCTCCAACTCTATTTTGATTTAATCCCTGCCCTCCCCTTCACTTTTTGATCATTCAGCATTGCCCATTTGCTTTCACTGGCCACTTGGGTGTTTCATTTCTTCCTGGTGGTGGAATACAAATAAAGATTTACACACCTTTTGTTTTTCATTGTGTCTGACACCTGCACATACACGACATGGGGGCTGGGGAAAAATAAGCACCACAGCTGCTTGGTGGTAGTGCGGGGGTAAAGAATAAACAAAGGGGATAAATAAATTTTAAAAAGCGAAATATTACACATACAGAGATTTAGAGTCTCCTGGTCATAGATAAAAATATAACCAGGCAATTAGAATCTCCTCAGTTGAGGACTGACTCTGAGCTGGCTGGCCACAGCCACTGTACTGTGCACAAATAAATAAAGGGTGACTTTGTGAGGGACAATTAGCCTCTGTGCAGCTATTTCACCCTTCAACCTGTTACAAATTACAAATCTGTCTATCTCCTCCTCAAATCTACTCAATGTCCCTGCATCCACCACACGGAGGGTAGTGAATTCCACAGATTCACAACCCTTTGAGAAAAGGGGCTGGGTTCAGTTGCAAGGTGAATTATGGAAAATGTTAAAAGGGCAGTGGGCTCTGCAAAGTTTCCAGAACAAATAATAGCACTGAGAACATGGAAAGCTGCAGGTACCTTACTTCAGGCACAGCAGATAAGGCAAGAGCTATGGGAAGGGCCGGCAATCAACACAGGACTGAGGGTATTGTTCTTAAATCCACACGGTATACAAACCACAATAAATGAGCTTGTAGCGCAGATTAAAATTGGAAGGTAGGATATTGTGGACATCACTGCAAAGGGCTGGGAACTGAATGTCCAACAGTATATGTCCTACTGAAAGGTCAGGCAGATGACTAGAGAGGGCGGAGTTGCCTTGTTAGCAAGAAACAAAATTAAATCAATAACAAGAAGAGATACAGGTTCAAAATGTTTAGAATCTATGTGGGTAGAGTTGAAGAACTGCAAAGGCAAAAAAAAAGATACTGATGCGAGTTATGTACAGTGCAGGCCTCCTAGCAGTAGTCAGGATGTGGGGCAGAAAATAAATCAGTAGATAGAAAAGGCATATAAAAAAAGGCATTATTACACTAATTATAAGGGACTTCACTATGCGGGTAGTCTGGGAAAATCAGGTTGGTAGCAGATCCCAAGAAAAGTAATTTGTGGAATGTCTAGGAGATGGTCTTCTGGAGCAGCTTGTGGTAGAACTCACTAGGGAGCAGACAGTTCTGGTATTGGTGATGTGTAATGAGGTAGACTAAATTAGGGAGCTTAAAGTGAAGAAAACCCTTAGGGTCAGTGGCCATAATCTGATAGAATTCACCCTGGAGTTTGAGAGGGTGAAGCTGGGATCAGATGTAACGGTGTTACAAGTGAGTAAAGGTATCTACATAGACATGAGGGAGGAGCTAACCAGGGGAGCCAAGCAGGGAAGACAGTGGAGCAACAATGGCAGGTGTCTCTGGGGGTAATTCAGGAGACACAGCAGAAATCCATCCCAAGGAAAATGAAGCATACTAAGGGGAGGACAAGGCAGCCACAGCTGATAAAGGAAGTCAGGGACAACATAAAAGCAAAAGAAAAAGCATACAATGTGGTGAAGGTTACTGGGAATCCAAATGATTAGGGAACCTCTTAAAAAAAAACAGCAAAGGACAACTAAAAAAAGCAATAAGTGGTAGAGCAGACAAAATATCAGGGTGAGCTCGCTAGGAATATAAAATGAGATTGCAAGAGCTTTATTTTTAGATATATCATCGAGGGCTGAAGGGCCTGTACTCACTGTAATGTTCTATATAAAAGATAAGCGAGAGGCACTGGACCACTGGAAAATGAGGCTGGTGAAGTAGAAATGGCAGAGGAACTAAATAAATACTTTTTATAGTTTTCACAGTGGAAGATGGTAGCAGCACATCTGAAGTTCAAGAGAGTCAGGGGCAGAGGTTAGTGTAGTGGCCTTCATGAAGGAGAAGGTACTGGGGGAACTGAATGGTCTGAATGTGAATAAATCACTTGTCCTCAAACCTGGCATTTAATTCACATGTGAACCGCCAAAACACTGTCTCCAAGCAGAGGTACCTCCCATTTATTAGACCTATCTTCACAAGGTCTCAAAAAAAATCAAGATTCTGCTCATTAGATAATATGCTTCCTAACCCATTTGTTTAGTGATTTATGTACAGAATTCCTTTTGACTCACAATTGAATTTAGCTTCTTTTCTCTACAGCTGTTGCATTAAATGGATCCATACAAGATTACATCCTTGCTGGTCTGACAGCAAACACAGAGTATGAGGTCAATCTCATGGTCTCCACGAATGGAGGGAGCACCATTGGTTCCAATTTGACCATCACTACCAAGATGTTTGGTAAATATATCAATTTGGATATTAAGACTTTTTAGAGTTGTGCAAGGTTTTTATAAAGAGACATGTTACCATGGAGTACTGTGTACAGTTTCACTCCTCTTACTAATACTACCATTAGAAGCAATTTCAAGAAGGTTCACTGGGCTGATTCCTGGGATAAAGGGATTGTCTCTTGAGGAAAGGTTGAGCATATTGGGCCTGGACACATTGATGTTTAGGAAAATGATGTGATCATATCAAAACATGCAGAGGGGCTTTGATCAGGTAAATGTTGAGTAGAGATTTCTCCTTATGGTAGAGTCTGGAAGTAGAGACCACAGTGTCAGAATAAGGGACTCCCCATTTAAAATGGAGATGAGCAAGGATTTATTTTCTGAGAGCTTTGTCAGGCTTTGGAAGTCTGGCAATGGACGTTGGGGCAGTGAATTTATTTAAGTTGGAGTTCACAAAGTTTTGATTGCTGAGGGAGGCAAGGGTTTTGGGGGAAGGACAAGTACAGTGGAGTTAAGGGCACAATCAGATCAGCCCTGCACTTTCATATTGTCTTTCATTGCAATAAATTGTTTTGAGCTTTGCTTAAGTATTTTGTTAAATAATTTGAAATAAATAATATTTTACTAGTGCACAATGTTTTTGGTTAGTACATCTGTTATTGTTAGTGAGGAAGAGCATGGATAACAAAATATTTAAGTGATATGAAAACAATTCACTTCAATAAAATTACAGTTAATGCACAAATTTGCTGGCCTATGACTTAACTGAGCACCAGCAAAGAATGAGCATCTTCTGCATCCACAAACCACCATGCAGTCCATCCAATCTTCTTTCTCATTAACTTCAGTAGGGTGAAAATAGCATCTAGGGGGGAATGTGAGCACCAACTGGGCTCATGAACATGTCAAAATCTCGGGTGCTCCTCCCCAACCTCAACCCTCTATACACCATGATATATCAGGCGGCATTGTGGCTCAGTACTGCTGCCTCACAGCGCTATGGACCTGGGTTCAATTCCACCCTCGAGCAACTGTCTGTGTGGAATTTGCACAATCTCCCTGCTTTGGTGTGGGTTTCCTCTGGATGCTCCGGTTTCTTCCCACAGTCCAAACATGCATAGGTTAGGTAGATTGGCCAGGGGAAATGCAGGGTTACTGGGAGAGGGTGGGGGGATGGGTCTGGGAGGGATGATCTTCAGAGGGTTGGTGTGGACTCAATGGGCCGAATGGCCTGCTTCCTCGCAGTAGGGACTCTATAACCAAAACACATCTAACTGAGGCTTGACTTCAGCAACTTCCAACAAAGTTCGCTTGCACGGAAACATCATTGCAGATATGGGGTCAAAGCAAGAGTGAAGATCTCCCCAGTTCACTTTTAGCTGAGGTACGTTGTCTTTTATCAGGTACTGCTCACTCCATGTCATTTTAACTTTTTGTGCAGGTTTTCCTTCACTTAGTTTTGCACTGCATTATCTTTGTCTTTGGATATTAATAACTGTTACCTTTTCTTTCATTAGATGATGGAGAGGCTGAAGCCTTCCTGATGGTCACCCTTTTATTTGCTCTGTTAACAGCGCTGATTTTTATAGCAGTGTGTATCTATCAGCGACGCAGGTATGTGGCAACAATGCATTTCAACTTTGGACTAGGATGGACGGACTCTCAGTGAGATAGGCTTTATAATAAAGTAGCGTTCATTTCTTCTTTTATCCCTTGAATCTACAGACTTAAGAAACATTTCTGGCCCAACATTCCAGATCCTGCCAATAGTACGCTTGCTCAATGGATGCCAAAGAAATTAACTGAGGTAATTTGTGTTTAATTGATCATTCTTTATGTGTGAGAGTAATGAGTGATTTTATCTTGCGAGGACTAGCAGCAGTGTTGATTCTACATAATGATAGTGCCTTGTATAGAACAACCCCTTTAAGGAATCAATAGTGTGATGGTTATAAAAATTCAGAAGTCCAGGCAACCATGGCAGTGTAGCTTAGCAACTTACCACACACTAGACTAAATCAACTTGTTGATACTCTTGCTGTTTTAGACCTTCAGTTTTAACCTTCACAATGGAGCTGTAGTAAAGTATCACCATAGATATGATGGGCCAAATTGTTTCTTTTTCTGCTGCTGGAGCTGAATTGAGGTAATTTTGTTCTGTAAGTGACATTGTGTCAGTGCAGATTTCTGCTGGAGGTTGTTGAGGTAAAGACTGATAAGAGCTGAAAATGTGTTGTTGGAAAAACGCAGCAAGTCAGGCAGCATCCAAGGAGCAGGAGAATCGACGTTTCGGACATGAGCCCTTCTTCAGGCTCATGCCCGAAACGTCGATTCTCCTGCTCCTTGGATGCTGCCTGACCTGCTGCACTTTTCCAGCAACACATTTCAGCTCTGATCTCCAGCATCTGCAGTCCTCACTTTCTCCGTAAAGACTGATAACCCAATTTAAAATTATCCATAATTGTTCCACATGCCTACAAAGCTGAAGAGATGATATTAGCATTACATAACCTATTATTATTGGAAACGAGGATGGGGTTGACACTGGCACAATGACATTTATTGCCCAGCCCTGATTTGATTCCCTACAGTATGGAAAAAGGCCAATCTGCCCAACAAGTCCACACCGACTCTTCCCAAGAGTAACCCATCCAGACCCATTTTCCTCCGACTAATGCACCCAACACTATGGGCAATTTAGCATGGCAAATTCACCTAACTTGCAAATCATTTTGGACTGTGGGAGGAAACCGGAGCACCCGGAGGAAACCCACACAGACACGGGGAGAATGTGCAAACTCCACACAGACAGTCACCTGAGGTCGGAATCAAACCTGGGTCCCTGGCGCTGTGAGGCAGCAGTGCTAAACACTGAGCCACCGTGCCACCCCTAAGCTGAAACTGGACTGTCTTCTTTAATCTTTGCAGTCATTCTACTAACTGCACTGCTGAGAAATAGTTGAATAGGGATTAGGCAGCATTCTAGCGTAAATAAATATTGACAGACACATCACACAGCATGTCCTACCTTGTACTTTTAAAGGATGTAATTCTAACATTTCCTATATGTTTCTGCTTTAAAAGGATGTAAAGGAGCTTAAGGAGGAGCTGAGTCCAAAGACACAGATCCAGGTTGTCCATTATGGTAGCTTGACCAAAGCCAACGTTGATAGCACCAATTACTGCTGGATGCAGGAGATAAAACATGGACAATATCCAAAACCTGAGGGCAACGGCTTAAATGAAGTAAACAGCAGCACCACACAGTCCCTACAGGTCCATAACTCCTGGCAAAATGTGTCAGGTCTGCAAGAAGATTTCCAGACACACTACATTGTCCTGGAGTATAATGGGATGAACATAAGTGAATACAAGAAACACATGATTCCAACACTTGCAGTTGCCCCATCAGACTCCAGACAACCTCCTTTCTCCTGTTTATCTCAAATTACTCCTTGCGAAGAACAAAAGGGATTATCATCATTTCACCATTTCCCAGACAACGGCCCTGGTAAAACACCGCAGGAATCAAATGATGAAATAAATGAATGGGAGCTGTTACATGGTTTTCCATTTTTAATGAACTTGAATATTGGTTAAAGTCCTCAATGTGTATGCAGCTGAATATATTGTGATATGGATTGTGAATATATTGTGATGCACAGGGCTAGATGGGCCAAGCATCTTTGCCTTGCTCATATGTTTGTGCAACAACTATAACAACTTGTATTTATATGGCACCATTAGCATAGTAAAAACATCCCAATGTGCTTAAGGAGGATAATCAAACAAAATCTGACACAAAGCCATATAAGGTCCATATTAGGACAAGTGACCAAAAGTCAAAAGGGCAGATTTTGAATAACCTCTTCACAGAGGAGAGAAGTAGAGAGTTGTGGAGGTTTAAGTTGGGAATTCTCATGTTTAGGGCCTAGGGAATGTCAGTATTGGAATAATTAAAACCATGGACACAGACATCTTGGAGTGCAGTTACCCTGACAGGCTGTAGGAGGTTGCAAAAGTGAGAGTGGAGATAACACTAGCATTGCTATCAATTAATACTATGCTTTAAAGTTTCCACTTGTCTCAAAACGCCTGTCTCAATTTACATTGGCACTATGCTCCGAGATGCAAAACTTAGTGCAATAAACCTACTCCACTACCTGAGGGAAAACTAATTGAAATGGCTTTTAAGAACAAATAGTTTTAAAAATAATTGTGTCTTCTTACAAACTGGAACTTCTCAGTATTAAAAATTCTCCAGCTTCAGTAGAAAATTAGTTACTGTTGTAGTAAAATCCCAGCAGTTTCTATAATGTTATATTCCTGTTCCTTGCAGCTTTTCACCCTCCATTATTTATATTGTTTCTTGGCCTTTTTTGGTTCAAGAAAAGGCTCAATGGCTTTGGTATGTTTGCATTATTATCACAGAATCTCTACAGTGTAGAATCAGGCCATTCAATCCATTGAGTCCACACTGACCTTCTGAAGAGCGTCCCATCCAGACACACCCCAACCTTATTCCTGTCACCCTGCATTTCCAACAGCTAATCCACCTAGCCTGCGCATCCCTGGATGCTATGGACAGTTAAGCATGGTCAATCCTTCATGCACATCTTTGGACTCAGAGAAAACCATAGTAACCCTATGTAGATGTGGAGGGAATGTGCAAACTCTGTACAGACATTCACCCGAGGGTGCAATTGAATCCAGGTCCCTGGTGCTGTGAGGCAGTATTGCTAACCACTGAGCCACCATGCTGCCCAACTCTTGACTATGACCGACTTTCGCGTCGTTTCTTGTCTCCTTCTTTTCCTAAGATTGATGTTCCTCTCATGCTGAATGTGAGGGAAAACATTGGTGCAAACATAAAACTCTCATTAGAGGACCAGATTTTGGAACTGTTCATCTGTTCCACCTTGTGCCAGTGAGCTGACTGGACTAAACTCTGTGGTAATCTTTCCCTCCTTTGTAATGAAGAACAATGCAAACAGAAGAAAACATGCAGGAAAGAGAATGAAAAGCTGATGTGAATCCATCATAACTTTCAAAAGGTAACTAGATGTGGAGTCAAAGCTTCATTTTCAGGATTTTTTCTTTCATTCATTCACGGGATGAGGATGTCGCTGGCCAGGCAGCATTTATTGCTCAATTCTAATTGTCCAGAGAGCAGTTAAGAGTCAACCACATTGCTGTGGGTCTGGAGTCATATGTAGGCCAGACCAGGTAAGGATGCAGGTACATATAGGTTGTTAAAGTAATCAGAGCTAACACACAAATGATGGGCCCAATTACATCCTTCTGTCCTGGAGGATTTTGTGATACTCAGATAAAATGTAGGCTAAGGAAAGACGTGACAGTAAACTCACAAAAGACCAAAAAGTTACAAGTTGAATTTGTTTATAGAAGTGGGTGTTAAGATATATGAAAGGAGAAAAAAAAGATATGACTTAAAATTAAAGTGGAAGAAGACTGTGAACAATGACAATGCCTATGAAATAATATGAATATTGAAACAGGAATTAGGACCCAACAGTAGAGAATCTAATCTAATCTAATCTGTTAACTCGTGATATTATTGCGAGTTGAAGCTCTGAATTCTACATTGTAAATAGTTGAAATACTCTGGTAACTGTTACAGACTAATTATTTAATTGTGTCTGAAGAATATTATGGTGCACGAAAAGTGCATTAAATTAAATTGTTGTTTAATTGAATGACAAATATTAGGATCAACCATCTCCATACCTTGAACTTATTAGCATTAGTTCCTTATATACTTAATACAAATGTACACTTTTACTTGAAATTATAGATATTGCTGATCAATGTATTCAGACATGCTCGGACTTACACATATTGAGCAGGTAAAACTTGAACCTTCCTCCCACCCTGCCCAGGCCCAAAGGTAGAGACACTGACATTATGGCCTGAGAGTCTCCTGATTGAAGTTTTTAAAAATGTGCACGCTGACTCCACCAAGTGGCCAATATAAGCAATTCAATTTTCTTTTTTATTTTGAAATGTATTATTGTGTAGGAATTAAATATAGCTGTTAATACACAATTATTTACTAACAAAACTGGGGTGGGCATGCTTTTGAGATAATTTAGCTCATCTGTTTTTTAAACCTTCCTTCTTGCCTTTATTACCTCTAAACTTCACCATTTTGACACACTCCTGGCTAGCCTCCCAAATTTTACCTTCTGTACACCTGAGGTTAATTGAAAACTCCCATCAAGTCCCATTCACTTATTTGTAGACCTACTTTGACTCAAAAAGTGGGGTGCTGAAAAAGCACAGCAGGTCAGGCAGCAGGAGGAGAGTCAGCATAAGCCCTTCATCAGGAATGTTTTGGGGAGGGGGGTTAGTGCCCAAGGAGGCTGAGAGATAAATAGGTTGGGGGGGGGGGAAATAAAGGTGATAGGTTGGAGTGGAGGGCGGAGCAAATAGGTGGGAAGAAGGATGGACAGGTGGGAGAAGTCCAAGAGGGCAGTGCTGAGTTGGAGGGTTGGGTCTGGGATGAAGTGGGGCAAAGGGAGATGAGGAAACTAGTGAAATCAACATTGATCCCGTGTGGTTGGAGGGTCCCAAGGTGGAAGGTGAGGCATTCTTCCTCCACGCATCAGGAAGCTAAGATTTGGCAGTGGAGGAGGATCAGAACTTGAATGTCCTTGGCAGAGTTGGGGGGTGGGGGTGAGTGCGTAGTTTAACTGGTCAGCAACAGGGCAGTGGGGTTGTTTCGTGCATGTTCTTTGACTCCTGGGGAAGCATCTCTTGGTTTTTGAAATTCTCAGCCTTCTTTTCGTATTGCTCCCTGGTCTTGCTCCCCTTCCTCACCTTTATAATCTCCTCCTGCCCGACAACCTTCACAAGGTCTGTACAGCTCCCACTGTTCCCTCTTGTGCACCTTGAACTTTATTAGTCTCACTGTGTTCCTTCAGTTACATAAACTGTAAACTAAGGAATTCTCTACTTAAATCTCTTCTTCTCTACCTCTCTTTCCTCCTTTCAAATGCTCCAAAAATATACTTTTGACCAAGCTTTGGTCGTGTTTCCTAATGTCTTTAGATGGTCTGGTGTTAAATTTCAATCCGTGACCCTCCTGTGAAGTTCTTTGGGACAATTCACTGCAGCACAAAAGTTCTAATATCCTCCCTGGTCTCTCAAAGTAAAATTATTGCATTTCTGACATTGGCTTTGAAATTACATGACTGCATTCTTGCATACAAATGTTAAATGCATTGACTTCAAAATCCTTGAATGACAGAGACAAGAGTTTCTTCGAACATTTGAACATTGTACATTATACAATGAAATTCTTTCCCAACTAAATATTGCATTCATACGAAATGAGTGTTTATAATACAAACATTTGTAAAAGTTAATAAAACTGTTGCAATATCAGTGTTGTATTTGTTTAAAAAAGAGCAAAAATATATTTTTCTATGCTTATAAACTTGGTAAGGACAGGGCCATGTAGATGTGATGCCCTCTGGTGACTAATTTGTGTAACATATTTTGGTAAAATTGTGCCGTGATGATGTGATGCCCTCTGGTGACTAGATTGTATAACATATTTTGGTAAAATTGTTTCTTGTGGTGCAATGTTAAAAGTTCTCTGAGTAAATCTAGCAATCTTATCTATTGCACATTAAATTGTTAACTTATGAGACTAATTAATGTTTCTCGTAAGTACTTTTGTGGTTATTGATTGTTGTGACTACTACATTTTGCATCGTGATTGCAATATTATTCACCATTACCCTTTAGAACCACAGAATAATTTTCCTTTGCATAATTCTGCCTCTTTTAAATTACCACAGCTGCACAATAAAAATTAAAGGGACTGCAAACTTAAACAGATTGACACGAGCTCCAAAAAATATTGAGACCAGATGATATTCAGATCGTGCAAAAACTCTTCACAGCCACTGAAGTGGTTTTGAAATTGGAAACACAACACACAATGTTCACACCAAACTAGAGGGTTTGAGCTATAGGGATAGGCTGAATAGGCTGGGGCTTTTTTCCCTAGAGTGTTGGAGGCAGAGGGGTGACCTGAGAGAAGTTTATAAAATCATGAGGGACATGGATAGGGTGAATAGCCAAGGTCTTTTCCCAGGAGTTCAGTCCCAGAGCACACAGCTTTAAGATAAAAGATTTGAAAGGGATCTGAGGGGCAACTTTTTCATGCAGAGGGTGTTGTGTGGATGGAATGAGCTGCCAGAAGAGGTGTGGAGGCTAGTACAATTACAACATTTGAATGGCATCTGGATGGATATATGAATATGAAGGGATATGGGCCATATGCTGGCAAATGGGACTAGGTCAATTTATGATATTTGGTTGGCACAGACGAGTCAGACTGAAGGGTCTGTTTCTGTGGTGTAAAACTCCACAACCAGCTTAATGCTGATGTTCAAACTTCCTGAAATTTAATTGTGTTGATTTGCAACAGCCTTTTCTAGAGTCATAGAGATGTACAGCATGAAAACAGACCCTTCAGTCCTACTCATCCATGCCGACCAGATATCCCAACCCAATCTAGTCCCACTTGCCAGCACCTGGCCCATATCCCTCCAAACCCTTCCTGTTCATATACCCATCCAGATGCCTTTTCAATGTTGCAATTGTACCAGCCTCCACCACTTCCTCTGGCAGTTCATTCCATACCCGTACCACCCTCTAAGTGAAAAGGTTGTCCCTTAGGTCACTTTACTATTTTTCCCCTCTCACCCTAAACCCATGCCCTATACTTCCCCCACCCCAGGGAAAAGATTTTATCTATTTATCCCAACCATGCCCCTCATGATTTTATAAACCTCTATCAGGTCACCCCTCAGCCTCTGATGTTCCAGGGAAAACAGACCTAGCCTATCCAACCTCTCCCTATAGTTCAAACCCTCCAACCCTGGCAACATCCTTGTAAGTCTGTGCTGAACCCTTTCACGTTTCACAACATCTTTCTGAAAGGAAAGAGACTGGAACTGCATGCAATATTCCAACAGTGGCCTAACCAATTGTCGGAGAAATCAATGTCCTGTGCAGCCGTAACATGACCTCCCAACTCCTGTACTCAATACATTTGTTATGTAGAACTGTTACCTGTAGCACAGTAAAGTCTCAAAATGGAATCATATCTCAGAAATAATAAGCAGAAATGGTCACTGAGTGAATGCAGTATTGAATATGAGCCATTCAGACCAGCAGGCTCCCAAGTTGAATACTCAGGTCTTTGGGGAGCTGGCTGCTGTCAGGACAGAAGTTTCTCCATTGACAATCATACCCTAGGTCAGGTTTTCCGTAAACAAAAATAACCAAAGAACTGTGGATGCTGGAAATCAGAAATTGCTGGAAATCCTCAGCAGGCAGGATCTGTGGAGAGAAGTCCGAGTTAACGTTCTGAGTCCACTTTGGTAGGAAGAATAGAGGTATAGACCAATTTCTAAATGGGGAAAGGCCTAAGAAATCTGAAGCACAAAGGGACTTGGGAATCCTAGTTCACGACTCTCTTATAGTTAACGTGGAGGTTCAGTTCACCACACGACCAGAAGGATAGGGATGCTTTGGAGAGGGTACAGAAAAGCTTGACCAGAATGTTGCCTGTTTTGGGGGATTTTAACTATGAAGAAAGGTTGGATAGATTGGGTTTGTTTTCACTGGAATACAGAAGGATGAGGGGTGACCTAATAGAAGTATATAAGATTGTGAATGGCTTGGCTAGAGTGGAATGTGTGAGGCTTATTCCCAGGTTTGGGCAGGTCAATTACTAGAGAGCACAGGTTCAAGGTGTGGGGGGCATGGGGCGATGTTTAAGAGAGATGTGTCAGGCAGGTATTTCATACAAAGGGTGGTGAGTGCATGGAACGTGCTGCCAGAGGTGGTGGTGAAAGCCAGGAGATTCGACGTTTCGGGCACAGGCCTTTCTTCAGGAATCTCGACGTTTCGGGCACAGGCCCTTCTTCAGGAATCTTCAGGATTCCTGAAGAAGGGCCTGTGCCCGAAACGTCGAATCTCCTGTTCCCTGGATGCAATTACTAGAGAGCACAGGTTCAAGGTGTGGGGGGCATGGGGCAATGTTTAAGAGAGATGTGTCAGGCAGGTATTTCATACAAAGGGTGGTGAGTGCATGGAACGTGCTGCCAGAGGTGGTGGTGAAAGCAAACACAACAGCAACATTCAAGAAGCACCTGGACAACACATGAAAAGCGAGGGATTAGAGGGATATGGATCCTGTAAGTGAATACAGTTTTAGATGGAAGGGCAAAATGTGTCAATGTAGGATTGGCAGGCCAAAGGGCCTGTTCCTGTGCTGTTTTGTTCTTTGTTATTTTATTCAATTGGCAGTTAGGAAGGCAAATGCAAGGTTAGTATTCATTTCAAGAGCATGAGAATACAAAAGTAGAGATGTACACGTAGTGCTCTATGAGGCTCTGGTCAAACTGCATTTGGAATATTGTGAGAAGATTTGGGCCCTGTGTTCAAGGAAAGATGTGTTGGCGTTGGAGTGATCCAGAGGAGGTTTACAAAACTGATCCCAGGGATGAAGAGCTTGTCATATGAGGAGTGGTTGGGCCAGTACTCAATGGAGACTCAGAGGATGAGGAGGGGACGGTGTCATTGAAACTTACAAAATACTGAGATATCTGGATAGAGTGGATGTGGAAATATTTCCACTGGTATGAAAGACTAGGACCCAAGGGCACAGCCTTATATTGAAGGGATGACCCTTTAGAACTGAGACGAGAAGGAGTTTCTCCAGCTCGACATTGGTTCATCTGTGGAGCTCATTGCCACAGAAGGTTGTGAAGGCCAAGTCATTGAGGGTATATAAGACAGAAGTATATAGGTTTTTGATTGGAAAGGAGATCAAGGGTTGTGGGGAGACTACAGGAGAATGGTGTTGAGAAACATCTCAGCGATGATCAAATGGGGGAGCAGACTTGATGAGCCAAATTCTGCTCCTATACCTTATGGTCTTATGGAATTGGGCAATTATCAATGGATAAAGGCAAAATACTATAGATCAGGAAATTTGAAACAAGCACAGAGAGTGCAGGAGAAACTCAGCAAGTCTGGCAGCATTTGTAGAGAGAGGAACAGAATTAATGTTTTAAGTTCAATCTTGCTCTGCCTCAGAATTCTGAATGGGATGGTGACACATAAATTCATTTTTCCCTGCCTACTGCTGTAAGGATTAAACGTACCTCAATCTTGGCTCTCATCCTGGTTTTCAATTCTGTCCATGGTCCCAGCCCTCCCTATATCTGTAATCTCCTGCAATTCTCTGACCTCAGGAGATATTTGGGTTCTTCTAATTACCACATGAGCATCGATATTAATTTCCCCATAGCATTGGCCATGCCTTCTACAGGCAGCCCCCAGGTTATAAACAGGTTCCATTCCTGAGTACATTTGTAAATCAATTTGTACGCAAGTTGGAACACAACGCAGAAAAATAGAAAATAGCTCTTCATAAGTACGAGCAAACATTTGCATGTTGGATCCTTAAAATTAAAATTAAAATGGGATCTCGTTCCTAAGTACAACTGTTCATTAGTTGGACATTCATAAATCAGGGACTTCCTGTATTACCTAAACCACAATCTATGGAATTCCTTCCCTACATCTTCTCATTTTGCTTTTCTCCCTTCAGATAGTCCTTAAAACCTATTTGTTTTGATGATTTGCTGACCAGCTCCTAATGTGTTCCAGTGTGGTATTTTGTTCTGTGAAGTGATGTGGGTCATTTGAAGGGCTATCTAAACATACAAATATTGTTTTTGACCCCACCAACTCTCCTAAGATTTGTCTTAAAGTGACTGCATTGTTCAAACACTCATCAGTCAATTTTAAATTTCAAGTAAGCCCAAAGTTTGAAGAATGATACATTAATAAAGAGGCAGATTAAAAACAGTAAGATGACAAGTTGGTCAAACAGCATTCCCTGTCACAAATATGGCAAGTTTCAAATAGTGAGCATAAATGACCAAATGGGGTTCATAAGAGTACATCAGATCCAGTCTCCAAAAGCACAATTTGACAACTATAAGCGCAACTGAACAATTGTGGCCCTGTGTTTTACTTTGCAAGGGTGACATTATTTCTGGGATGGAATTGAGCAAGAAGGTTGTCTACTTGATAAGTCAAAACAAACCTTGTTTTTAAATGAAAACCTAAGCAGCCTATGATTTTTGTAGATTTGCTATCATGACTGTAACAATGTAATCGTCCTGTGGTTATGTTTTTTCAACCTCCCCAAATATTGCCATTACCATTCAGAGAGAAGGCAGTCAATCTTTTCCTTCTGGGCCTCTAGATAATTCTGTACAATATGGGTGGAATAGATGTGATGATCTGTCTTTTCCAAATAGTGTTGAGGACCTAAACAAGTCGGAGGAGATATTTTCATTTGTTTTTCTTTAGTTAGCCTGGGTTTTAATCTGGTTTTACTGTATCTTCCAGGAGATTATTTGGCTTTCAGTGAGATGAAGATGAGTGTCGATACAGTACAAGGCATCACAGTTACATTCTGAATAGGTTGGATTGACTCGTGGTTTTATCCTATCCATTGTTGTCAAATGTCTTTATTGAGGAATCAACTTGGCTGTGTTGGTCCAGCTCAGAACAAAAGTAATTATATGGAAAACTCATGGATTTAAACACATAGCGGTGAATGTGATGAGAAAAGGTATCATATCTAAATTTGCTTAGCACATACTAGCATTTTATTATCTGAAAATGAAGGGAGTGTATTCAAAGCCAACTTGAGCATGTATTCTTGACAAACCTTTTTTTATTTGTATGTAAGTAACCTTGACACCAGTGTTGTAATTATTTTTCTTTGCACTACTTTCATAAAGGTGAGGGTCATTAGCAGGAAAGGAACATGCTTCATTTTAGCTATTAGTCTTAATGCCACGCACTTTTAGATAGATACAACACTCTGTGCCATTAATTATCTCAGCATAAAGATCAGAAGTGCTGCTTTGCAATAGTGTGGCATTTCTCCAACACCAACACAATCTATCCTGGACTCAATATACACATTTCCATATTCTCTCATCTTAATGTGAGACTTTTCAAGTTGGGTCAGTCACAGCCATTTTCAATTACGCTTTAATACTTAATCATAGAAATGAAAGGGCTATACACAAATTATTGAAGCTGGCCATTTCTCCAGGACTGCCAAAAAGTAAAATGAAAGTAATTATTTTCTTTTGTTCATGATCTTACTTTCCAAAAAGTAACAAAAGTTCTGAAGAGGTGATTTCTAACTATGTGTGGATTAATGTTTAACAAAGGCTTTGAAAGAAGTTGAAATAGGCTATTTGATGCAACATTGGAAGAAAAGTTTAACAGGAGTACACTCTACTCGGCCTGTCAATCCCTCCCTCCACAGGGACAACCAGACGTGCTCCTATTTTTCCCTGACATAGAGACCAACATGACTTGGGTTCATTCCAATAAAAATAATCAATGTGCACGGTGCCATATCTACATTAAATTGAAATATAAAAGCCTAATCATTACGCATTTCATAAAATGCCACTGTTATAAAATTGATATGCTCCTTTCTCATATAAATATATAATTTAGTAGAAAAATCTGCATCATTTAATTTTCACTTTAATCAAACCATCTCATAAAAGACTTCAGTTCAAACAAATTTAGAATAACACAAGACGGGAATAGAATTATGATTTCCAATGGGATCATTTTTAAAGATGGAAGAGAAAATTGTTGGCGTTTTCACATTCCAGTCAGGCTATAAGTGCTGCCAAGACTTGCAGGGTACTTAATGAATTGCTGTTAATACCGCTCTATTTCCATGTTTTCATATTGAAATAGTTTGCGTTCATTCAGCCACGGACCTCACTATTCCCTCAACCTTGCCGGTCCTACTCACCCATACACACTCTCTCTCTTACACACACACACACACAAAACACTCCAAAGCAACATTGCATTCCATTTTAGCCACAAATCTAAATTAAAGTTCCTGTCCCCATCTTACTTCAAGTACTGCCTTAAGATAACTGTTACATTCTTCCATTCTATATCTGATTAGTATTTAAAATTTTACACTTCACAACAAAAATGATTAATTTTTTTCATAATGTATGATTCATGCTGCTGATTAGAATTCTTAATCACAAAATAGTTTTAAAATGTAATGAATATTTGACATTTCTTTTAATCTGTAGGCTTCAGTCACACCATTTTAGTTATATTTATAAACGATGTACCTCTTATTGCAAGGTTTGTGAAGGTTTGCAGCTCAGGTTGAGGTTTAGGGTGTAGGTTTGCTCGCTGAGCTGTAGGTTTGATATCCCGACATTTCACCACCTGGCTAGGTAACATCATCAGTGGCGACCTCCAAGTGAAGCGAAGCTGTTGTCTCCTGCTTTCTATTTATATCTTTCTCCTGGATGAGGTTCCTGGGGTTTGTGGTGATGTCATTTCCTGTTCATTTTCTGAGGGGTTGATAGATGGCATCTAGATCTATGTGCTTGTTTATGGCGTTGCGGTTGGAATGCCAGGCCTCTAGGAATTCTCTAGCATGTCTTTGCTTAGCCTGTCCCAGGATAGATGTGTTGTCCCATGGGATATCAAACCTACAGCTCAGCGAGCAAACCTACACCCTGTACCCCTTATTCCAATGTTCTGCTTAATTGCAATATCTTATGTTGGATGTATTTTGCTTAGGAACATGGTAGCCAACTTGCACCTCACAGAAATAGTCTTCGAGTTTGAGCTTGTTGGTAGTGTTTCAGTAAATTTATTTTTGTGTTTACCTGGAGGTTTAGGGGAATACTGTTTTGTTTCCATTGTTAAGATTCTTAATAATCCAGCATCAATTAATGTAGGAACAAATTTTTGGTTTATTGTGATTGAAAAGAATATTACATTTGTTTAATATCCAAAGGTCAGAAATGAAGTAATTTCTGTGATTGAAGAGATGTATCAGCCTTTCAAATTAACATTTGCAATTTTTAAATAAATAAATATCTCCTTTAATATTTCAATATATGTTATGAATATTATTATTAATAATGCAAAATGATTTATTCATCTCAATTCTTATGTGAAGGATTTATTTTATCCCTTTAACACATGCATAGGAATCTTTCTGGCATTTAATTTCACAATGTATACTAACTTCAGAGAGTTCACATCTTCCATCCCCTTATTTATTGGTTTCTGATACACAAGATGGTTAAAAAAAGACATAGAACTAGGATAAACATTCTCAATTGTTGGAACTCCCAACAGACGGTTGATTTACTTCATCTAAATGTTTATCCCTCTTCAGCAACACAACTGATTTGTTTGAATGAATCCATCCCTTTTCACTTCTTGCTGGTTATGATTGCACTTTAACCTGTTGCCTTCCTAACAGTTTTCTAAGCGCTGACACTTTTCCCAAGGGATACTGTATATATTCACAATTACTAACTAGCCTGAGACTCATCTTTCTCATGCGTCATAGGGTGGACATGTATGAAAGCAGAGACCTACATACTGTCAACATTAATTATTCATTAGGGATGACATCATCGGCCAATGTCAGCTCAGATATTCTAAACATAAAGTTTCAGATTGATTCTTTCAGCAATTTACTGTACATTGCAAATTTCTGTGGATGATTTTGACATGGAGTCAAGCAGCAAGGGCCTGCCTTGTAACATTTCAACTCCCAGGTCACAATTCTAGATTAGAGACTGGACTCCCTTCCAATCTCCTGAATGTGACAGAACACAAAGGCCAGTGGGAAAGGAATAAAATCAATGGCTAAGAAATACAACAGGCGTCACCTGGACAAGTGATTCCCAGCTATTTCAGGCAGGACCAGAAATGCTACTCTTGGTCCTCCAGGAAACTATTTTAAATTTGATATAAATTAAAATGCAGTAGAAACTGAACAATTCTTGCAGAATCCTTTGCTGGTCAGAGTATTGAGTACAAGAGTTGGGAGGTCATGTTGCGGCTGTCCAGGACATTAGTTAGGCCACTGTTGGAATATTGCATGCAATTCTGGTCTCCTTCCTATCGGAAAGATGTTGTGAAACTTGAAAGGGTTCAGAAAAGATTTACAAGGATGTTGCCAAGGTTGGAGGATCTGAGCTACAGGGAGAGGCTGAATAGGCTGTGGCTGTTTTCCCTGGAGCATCAGAGGCTGAGGGGTGACCTTATACAGGTTTACAAAATTATGAGGGACATGGATAGGGTAAATAGACAAAGTCTTTTCCCTAGGGTTAGGGAGTCCAGAACTAGAGGACATAGTTTTAGGGTGAAAGGGGAAAGATATAAAAGAGACCTAAGGGGCAACTTTTTCATGCGGAGGGTGGTATGTGTATGGAATGAGCTGCCAGAGGATGTGGTGGAGGCTGGTACAATTGCAACATTTAAGAGGCATTTGGATGGGTGTTTGAATAGGAAGGGTTTGGAGGGATATGGGCTGGATGCTGGCAGGTGGGACTAGATTGGGTTGGGATATCTGGCCGGCATGGACGGGTTTGACCGAAGGGTCTGTTTCCGTGCTGTACATCTCTATGACTCTATGAGTCTATAATTAGGACCAGGTTTAGGCCACTTCGTTGGACCACCATTCATTAAGACTGTGATTGATCTGATTTCTCCACGTTCCTGGTTGCACCCAATATTTTTTCACCCCCACTGCTTGCTCACTGAGATCTGTCTACTTTTATTTTTAAAAATAATTCATTTTGGGGAAGAGGGTTCCAAAGACTCGCAACACGTCACTCATTCATAGGGATGAACAGCACGGAAACAGATGCTTTGATCCAACCCGTCCATGCCGAACAGATATCCCAACCCAATGTAGTCTCATTTGCCAGCACCCGGCCCATATCCCTCTAAACCTATCCTATTCATATACCCATCCAAATGCCTTTTAAATGCTGCAATTGTACCAGCCTCCACCCCCACTTCCTCTGGAAGCTCATTCCATACACACAACATCCTCTGCATGAAAAAGTTGCCCCTGAGGTCCCTTTTATATCTTTTTCCTCTCACCCTAAACCCATGCCCTCCAATTCTGGACTACACCACCCCAGGAAAAGGACTTTCTCTATTTATCCTGACCATACCCCTCATGATTTTATAAACCTCTATAAGGTCACCTCTCAGTCTCCAATACTCCAGGGAAACAGCCACAGCCTATTCAGCGCTCCCTATAGCTCAAATCCTCTAACCCTGGCAACATCCTCGTAAATCTTTTCTGAACCCTTTCGAGTTTCACAACATCCTTCCAATAGGAAGGAGACCAGAATTGCACACAATATTCCAACAGTGGCCTAACCAATGTCCTGTACAGCTGCAACATGACCTCCCAACTCCTGTACTCAATACTCTGACAAATAAAGGAAAGCATACTAAACACCTTCTTCACTATCCTATTTACGTGCAACTCTACTTTCAAGGAGCTATGAACCTGCACTCCAAGGTCTCTTTGTTCAACAACATTCCCTAGGACTTCACCATTCAGTGTATAAGTCCTGCTAAGATTGGCTTTTCCAAAATGTAATGAGAAAAAATGTCTTCTCGAGTCTGTCTCAAATGTGTGACCCTTTAGTTTTGAACAATCATTCCTAGTTCTAAATTCGCCCAAGAAGAAACATCCTTTCCTTATCCATGTTGGTTAAGACTTCACAGGATGTTAAATGCTTCAATCAAGTCACCTCTTACTTCTGCATGCAAATGTAGCCTTTCCCTCAAAAGGTGACGTGCTACTTGAGATATTAGTTTAGTAAAACATCTTTGAGCTTACTTAGATAAGGAGGCCAATACTGTCCATTGTCCTCCAGATTAGTCTGACCAGTGCCCTGTATAACTTATACTTTTAATCATAAATGAGATGTGGGCAGTAACTGCATCAATACTTACTCCTAAACGCCCTGCAGAATTTGTAGTGATCAGCCTTCTTGCACCACTGCAGTCCTTGGACAGCAGGTACATCCACAGTGCTGTTAGGAGCAGAGTTCCATGATTTTGACCCAGGCGGCACGGTGACTCAGTGGTTAGCAATGCTGCCTCACAGCACCCGAGTCCCAGGTTTGATTCCAACTGTCTGTGTGGATTTTGATATGTGGTGCTGGAAGAGCACAGCAGTTCAGGTTTGCACATTCTCCCCGTGTCTGTGTGGGTTTCCTCTGTGTGCTCCGGTTTCCTCCCACAGTCCAAAAATGTGCAGGTCAGGTGAATTGACCATGCTAAATTGTCCGTAGTGTTAGGTGCATTAGTCAGAGGGAAATGGTGGGTTTCTCTTCGGAGGGTCGGTTTGGACTGGTTGGGCCAAAGGGCCTGTTTCCACACTGTAGGGAATCTATTCTAATCTAAAAATGAAGCAATGCTGGTATAGGTCCAAGGAGGTGCTGGAAGTCTTAAAATGTCTAAAGGTAGATAAAACTCTGGGACCTGATCAAGTGTATCCCAACACATTGTGGGAAGCCTGGGAAGATATTGCAGGGTCCATATCAGACATATATGTATCACTGATAGCCATGTGTGAGATGCCAGAAGACTAGAAGGTGTCAAATACTGGGCCATTATTTAAGAAAGGTGGTAAAGAAAAGCTAGGGAACTATAGACCAGTGAGCCTGTGAGGCATGAATAAGTTGTTGGAGGGGATTCTAAGAGATAGGATCCACGTGCATTTGGAAAGGCAAGTACTGATTATAGACAGATAACATGGCTTTGTGCATGGGAAATTGTATCTCACAAACTTGGTTGAGTATTTAAAGAGGTAGCCAAGAAGATAGATAAAGGTAGAGCAGTCTACATGGACTTTAGCAAGGCCTTTGCCAAGGTTCCGCATAGTAGACTGGCTATCAGGTTAGATCAATAGAATCTAGGGAGAGCTAGCCAGTTGGATACAAAATTAGCTCGAGAGTAGGAGACAGAGGGTGGTGGTAGAGGGTTGTTGTTCAGACAGGAGGCCTTTGACCAATGGTATGCTGCAAAGATTGGTGCTGGGTCCATATGGTTAGCCATTTATATAGAAAATTTGAATTAGAATCCAAGAGGCATGGCTAATAAGTTTGTGAATGTAACCAATTTAGGTGGTATAGTGAACAGTAAAGAAGGTTGTCTAAGAGTACAACAGAATGGGAGGTGAAGTTTAATCCAGATAAATGTTGCATTTCAGTAAGACTGTAGTGATTGGAACCAAGTGGATCTCATTGACCTTGAGATCCTTGATTGGGATTGTTAACCTGGGCCTATCAGGGGGCCCTGGCTAACCAGTATAAACAAGGAATTAAAAATAAGCACTACCGCACTTAGGTGGTAGTGTGGGGGTAAAGAAAAAAAATATTTAAAAAAATAAAAAAAAATAAAAAAATATATAAACAAGGAATTCAGAATCTCCTCACTTGAGGGACTGACTCTGAGCCAGCTGGCTACTGGTAATGTACTGTGCATATGTAAATAAACAATGATTTGGGGATACCACCCTCAGTGCAGTTATATTTAAGACAAATTAGGGTAGGATTTACACAGTTAGTGTTAGGGGCCTGGGGAGTGTTGTGGAATAGAGAGATCTGGGAGTTCAGGGACATTGTTCCTTGAAAGTGGCATCACAGATAGACAGGGTGGTGAAGAAGGCACGCTTGGCTTCATGAGTCAGAACATTGAGTACCAGAGTTTGGACATTGGTAATGTCATGTTTGGATTACTGTGTATAATTCTGGTCATTTTTATAAATGATTTGGATGTGAATATTTGAGGAATCGTTAGTAAATTTGCAGATGACACCAAAATTGGTGGTGTGGTGGATAGAGAAGATGGTTATCTCAGAGTACAATGGGACTTTGATGAGATGGGCTGATGGACCGAGGAGTGGCAGATGGAGTTTATTTTTCTTTATTCATTTGTGGGATGTGGTCATCGCTGGCTGGCCAGCATTTATTGCCTGTCCCTAACTGTCCTTGAGAAGGTGGTGGTGAACTGCCTACTTGAACCACTGCAGTCCTCCTGCTATGGGTTGACCCACAATGCCCTTAGGGAGGGAATTCCAGAATTTTGACCCAGCAACAGTGAAGGAACGGTGATATAGTTCCAAGTCAGGATGGTGAGTGGCTTGAAGTGGAATTTAGATAAATGTGAGGTGCTGCATTTTGGTAAGGCAAATCAGGGCAGGACTTATAACCTTAATGGTCAGGTCCTGTGGAGTGTTGCCGAACAAAGACACCTTGGAGTTTAGATTCATTGTTCCTCAAAGGTGAAGTCACAGCTAGACAGGGTAATGAAGAAGGTGTTTGTTACTCTTACCCTTACGGATCAATGCATTGAGTACAAGAGTTGCAACTGTACAGGACATTGGTTAGGCCACTTTTGAAATATTGCGTTCAGTTTTGATCTCTCTGCTATGAGAAAGATATTGTTAAACTTGAAAGGATGTAAAAAAGATTTAACAAGGATGTTGCTGGGATTGGAGAGTTTGAGCTATAGGGAGAAGCTAAATAGGCAGGGTCTGATTTCCCTGGAGCATTGAAGGCTGAGGGGTGATTTATAGAAGTTTATAAAATCATGACGGGCATACATTTAGTGAACAGTCAAGGTCTTTTCCCCAGGATAGGAGAGTCCAAAACTAGAGGATAGAAATTTAAGGTGAGAGGGGAAAGATTTAAAAGGGGCCTAAGTTACAACTTGTTCATGCAGAGGGTGATGTCTGTATGGAATGAGCTGCCAGAGGAAGTGTGGAGACTGTTACAATTACGACATTTAAAAGGCATCCGGATGAGTATATGGATAGGAAAGGATATGGGCCAAGTGCTGGCAAATGGGACTAGATTAATTTAGGATATCTGGTAGGCATGGACGAGTTGAAGCAAAGGGTCTGTTGTCATGCTGTACAATTCTATGACTCTGTGATTCTATGACTCTGAATGTAACTCTGTTCCTCTCTTCACAGATGATGCTACCAGACCTGATGAGTTTCTCCAGTTTTTATTTCAGATCTTAAGCATCTGCGGTATTAATATTTGCTTTTTTTAAAAAAAATTGTTTTCCGGTTATGGATCTACTTGCTGCTGGCATTCTGTGGTGAGGAAGCCACAAGGGTTTTCCTGTGCAGTCTTGGGGTTGACTGACAGTCAGGCTCCTCAGTGCTTTACTAAGGGTCTCATGTGCATGTTTAATGCTGGAGTCTAACACCTCCCAGATCTTGCATATGTGCCGAAAGTAGCAACATAAAATTGAATCTTGCATCAAGATATCAGCAGGGTTGCAAACGGGTAAGTTGGATTTTCATGCTGTGCCTATTGCTGACTGAGCAGGCAGGGTTAAAATCTGGGCGAATGTGTCAAAATATATGGAGCAGAAGTTATGCCAAAGGGAAACAGTAAGAATCTGTGCTTCCCATAGGAATGTGCAGAATCTGCAACATGTTCCATTCAGTTTAACTTGCCAGAAACCTGAAGTATTTTGCATTAGCAAAATGGGTCACAATTTTCTTACAAGCTGAACTGTTCTTCTTCAGGAACCCTCCAAACAAACTCACAATTCAACACTCCTTTAGGCAACAGTTGTTCATGAATAACTTCATCCTGCCTGTACATTTTCCTGATTTTGAGTCCTTCCATCTGTCGGGCTGGATTTATTCCCCTCTTACAGCAGTGTAAATGACACTTGTCTTCTTCGACAGATGAATGGGGATGACTTGTTTATCAGTTCCAAGTTGATGTCAATCTGGCAAACAACACAATCTTGAAACCGATATTTGTGTGCCATTTGTCCAGGTCCTCCACACCACGGGTGTATCGAGCTTTCACTGTCATGGCTGCATTTACTGGTTTGTTTTCATTTTGCAAGCGCATCTTTTTGGCACTACCAGCAGCAATAACAAACTGTCAGCGTTGGCTCAGTTGGTAGCAATCTCTCTTCTGAATCAGATGGTTGTGAGTTGCCATTTCTGAGACTTGATTACAAAATCTTGGCTTCCTGTCTAGTACTACAGGAGTGCTGCACTGTTGGAGGTGCCATCTTTTAATTATGTTATGGACCAGACCAGACCCTTTCAAAACATTTTGAGAAGGTAGCTGAGATCTCACCTTTTTCTGATTTTAAATGTGAAGTGCCTGTTCCAGATGCAATGTGAGTGGTTAAGCTATTCACAGTTAAGCAAAACACAATTTATTTAAACACTACAGTTAAAAATACAATCCAAGAAAGAGGAATTTAGAATAACTTAACTCTACTGGAAAACTTAACAAAATAATAAATACAGTAATTATTACTAATTAACTGTTTCACTATAGCGACATCCCATATACACACCCCTTGGCAAATAGGAAAATTCATACACAGATTCTCACATGCAGTTCTCTAATCCAGGAGGGAAAGAAAATCAAGAGAAAATAGAAAGAAAAGCAGCCAGGAGACAGTGCCTAAAGCTTCCAACTCTGTTGAGATCCCAATAACTTCTGATGCTACTCAAAAAAACAAAACCCAGAAATCTGTGAGAGTTGGCCATACCCATTCAGACTAGATTAGATTAGATTAGATTACAGTGTGGAAACAGGCCCTTCGGCCCAACAGGTCCACACCGACCCGCCGAAGTGAAACTCACCCATACCTCTACGTTTACCCTTGGGTGCTCCGGTTTCCTCCCACAGTCCAAAGATGAATTGGCCATGCTAAATTGCCTATAGTGTTAGGTGCATTGGTCTGGGTGGGTTACTCTTCGGAGGGTCGGTGTGGACAGGTTGGGCTGAAGGGCCTGTCCCCACACAGTAGGCAATCTAATCTAATCTAATCCTAGGAAGAGGATTCACAGTAAGGTTAGAATCAACTAGGCAGAAGTGGGTACTGCAGATCTTGGCTGTTAGAGTGGTGCTGAAAAAGCACAGCAGGTCAGGCAGCATCTGAGGAGCAGGAAAAATCGATGTTTCGGGCAAAAGCTGTGCTTTTCCAGCACCACTCTAATCTTGACATTAAACCAAGGCCCAACCTCTGTCACAGATGGATGTGAAAGATGGTATTGCATTATTTTGCAGAAGAGCAGTCGAATTATCCCTCCCGGCCATCATTTATTCCTCAACCAACACCACTCAAACAGATTATCTTGTAATTGAACTCATTGCTATGTGTGGGTGTTCAGTGTGAACACGTCAGCTACTGCGTTTCCTACATTATTACAGTGACTACATTTCAGAAGTAAAGGTTTGGCTGTAAAGTCCTTTGGAATAGCCTTAGGATCTGAAAAGCATTATTCAAGCATGAATCTTATTCTGTCACCGCCTTTATTATTAATATACAAATCACATAATTTCTATCAGAGAGTGACGATGCAGAACAAAATACAATACATTTGTTTCTCATAAATTAAAAAGGTCTATTCTATAAGTGGTTTCCTTTCATTAGGCAGAACAATAGAGACAGAAAAATACGTTTGCAGTTTGAATTAGTTTAGTATCGACGTTGGTTAGGTAACTTGCTGAGACGCTGTATGGGTAGCTCCAGAACAGAGCAAAAAGCAAAGATGTAATCTAGAAATTTGGGGAAGAAAAGGAGATTAGACATGCAATAATATATTATTTGACAATTAAGATTTTAGAGATATTCCTATAATATCTACAAACCTCCATGCTTCACTTATAACTGACAACTTCCTCTCTTCTTTAAAAGTAATTTAAGGTATCATACCAAACTCCTGTAATCCCCCAGCCAAGTGCTTAGCATGGTGGAGCACACATGCAGCACTAGGACTACAAGGATTAAATTATGAGGATAAGATGGAACAGTCAAAACTTGTTTTCCCTTGAGTTTAGAATATTATGGGATGATCTAACTGAGATGTTTGAGATGTAAAATAGTGGACTGAGAGAAACTATTTCCCACTGTGGGCGAGTGTAATATATGGAGGCTTAGTCTAAAAATTACAGCGAGTCTTTTAAAGGGTGATGTCACGCAGCATTGCTCCATACAAAGTGTGGTGGAAATTTGTACCTCGCACTGCTGAAACACTATTGTGGCTGAAGGGGACATCAATTGAAAATAATTAAACAGAAGTTTTGTTAGATAAGAACTACAACCATTTCAATACTGAGGCAGGTGGATGGAGATATAGATTCCTGGATCCAGGAAAGATGCTGCAAGACCTTTTACTGCGCTGCAGGGAGTCTGATTCTATGAATCTATGGTTCAAGCCTCTATCATCACACAATTCTATAATCTAATAGAAGATCAGAACAAATTGAAAGGACAGTACAGCCAACAACTCTTCTCAATATTTCCACATGCAAGTCAGGGTGGCAGATGTCAGGTGAGTATTTGTCCATAGAGGGCATCAGAGTTAAGTTAAATCCTGCATACTTTTCTACCAGATATCATTGGTCAGAAGTGGGAGACCCTGGAACTTCCTTCTCCCACTAACCTATAAAACATAAAAACATGGAATCCCTACAATGTGGAAGCAGGCCATTCAGTTCCTTGAGTCCACACCAACCCACCAAAGAACATCCACCCACACCCACCCACCAACCCACCCTGTCCTTTAACTCTGCATTTTCCATAGTTAATGCTCCTAACCTACACATTCCTGTTCATTATGGGTAATTTGGCATAGCCAATCTACCTGACCTGCACATCTTTGAAACATGGGAGGAAACCAGAGCACCCAGCAAAAACCCACACAGACACATTGGGAATGTGCAAACTTTCCAGACATTCGCTCCAGGCTGGAATCAAACCAGGCCCCTGCCGCTGTGAGACAGCAATGCTAGCTATGGAGCTGTTGTCCCTCCCTGAGCGTGGGAGCAGAATTAGGCCATTTGGCCCATCGAGTCTGCTCCACTATTCAACCATGGCTGATGCTTTACTCAAACCCATTTTCCTGCCTTCTCCCTGGAACTCCAGGTTCCCTTACTAATCAAGAATCCATCTATCTTTGTTTTAAATGCAGTCAATGACTCAGCCTCCACAGCCTTCTAAATCAATGAGTTCCACAGATTAACCACCCTCTGGCTGAAGAAATTCTCCTTCATCTCAGTTCACTCCGAAACTGTACCCTCAGGTCCTAGTCTTTCCTATGAGAGGAAAAAACTTCTCCACAGCCACTCTATGCAGGCCTATCAGTATTCTGTAAGTTTTGACGATATCCCCTAATTGTTCTAAACTCCGTTGAGTACAGACCCAGAGTCTTTCAACTAGAAGTTTTGTAACCAATTGTAAGCAACGTAGTCCAGAATTTGAACCTCTGACCCTGTGGCCTGAAGAGTTGGACTCCACATTCACAAATATAAAAGGTCTCATGGCTGTTTCAGTCAACTGTCAAAGATACCTAGAAAATGTTCCACATAACTTTAACAGTGAGAGAAACATCTGCAGAGCTTGCTGTATGTAAGTTGATTAATCTATTATTATTGTGGCCATTGACTCTTCAAAATCTAGGGCTAAAATGCCACAATTTCTATCTTTGATTCTTTTTAAAGATCAAGTTTTCTTTCTTGGAGACAAATTATGTATCTGTAAAGAATGTGTTTCTCAAAGGTGTGGTGGCCATTGTGGTTTTGGTAAGTCTGAACTATAGAGCACAGGTTCACTGTGTGTTCCAACTGGCAAAGCTATTTTAGTGCGTGACTGACCTGTGATGAAGTGACAATGTCAGCCTTAGCTTCAATAGACAATAGACAATAGGTGCAGGAGTAGGCCATTCAGCCCTTTGAGCCTGCACCACCATTCAATATGATCATGGCTGATCATTCCTAATCAGTATCCTCTTCCTGCCTTATCTCCATAACCCTTGATTCCACTATCTTTGAGAGCTCGATCCAACTCTTTCTTAAATGAATCCAGAGACTCGGCCTCCACTGCCCTCTGGGGTAGAGCATTCCACACAGCCACCACTCTCTGGGTGAAGAAGTTTCTCCTCATCTCTGTCCTAAATGGTCTACCCCGTATTTTTAAGCTGTGTCCTCTGGTTCGGCACTCACCCATCAGCGGAAACCTGTTTCCTGCTGCCAGAATGTCCAATCTACAGAGCTTCCTACTAATTCTCCATGGTTAATAACGAGCCACTTAGACTAGACTTTCAATGGCCTGGAAGAGGAAACTTCCAGAATTCAGTGACCATTATATCCACATGAATCACATGTGAACAATGATATATAGGAAATACTTAATTATTCATCTTCCAACAAATTCTTCAGGAAATCATTCATTGTTTCTCAAGGTTATCAGCATTCACTGTATAATTAACTGGAACATTTTGTGACGGAGCAGGCTATTAATATTTCCCTCCACCAAAGTAAACACCCCAAAATTCTTCAAGACACTTTACAAAGTGAGGCTGTGCTGCTTTAGGAGAAGGAAATGCAAACATCTGTCTGTCAAGCAGTGGAGTGTGTTGCTCACATTCTATCCTGCACAAGGCTTAACCATCAAACTTCATAAATCACACGACACAGAAACAAATGTTCAGCTGAATCTGTCCAATATTTGTGCTCCATTTGAAGCTCTTAGTAGTATAACCTCCCATATCATAGAACATAGGATAGTACAGTACAGGAACAGGCCCTTCAGTCCATCATGTCTGTGCTGACTTTAATGCCATTCTAATTTCCTCCTGCTTTGTATTCTTGATATTAAATGCTTCAACGGCAGTGAGATCCACATTCATTTCACTTTGTGTGCAAAGATGTTCCTTCTGAATTTCCTGTGTGATTTCTTGGTGACTATCTTATATTGATGACATCTAATTTGATTGATGACATCTCTTCCTCACAAGTGCAAACATTTTCACTCTCTCCAATCTATCAAAACTTCATGGTGTTATACACCGCCATTAGGTCATCTCTCCAACTTCCCTTTCTCAATTTGAGCAATCCTTCCAGACAGCTATAACTACACAATTCTGCTACACTAACCATGTGAATCTTCATTGCACCCTCTCCAGTATCTCTATATCTCCTTTATAAAGGGGGCAACCACTCTGTACACATTACCCTACAATGTGGCTATAGTGATTGCAATGGGGTCAGCCAGATGGACCTCATAGAACATGAGTTCCCTGATTGTAACAGTCAGGGAGCACTGGCTCACAGATATAAACAGGAGTCTCAGAGATTCTGCTCACTCTGAGAGCTGGTTTTGAGGAAATTGGTTCAGTGTCGAGGACTCTCCACATGTAAATAAAGGATGACTTGGTGATGGGATATTAGCTTCTGTGGAGTTATTTCCATAGCCTAACCAGGTTTTGATACAGGTTTAGCCATACATTCTCTACCTCTCAATTCTATCAATCCAGAAATAATTCCCATGAATAAACTAGAAGCAACTGATACAGAATAAAGTTCCATTTACTCTAACACACCAACTTCATTGCCAAATAAATTCTACCACCACACATGTATCTGTATTTATTTCTCCACTTCCCATGTCACCTATTCTTCTGGCCTGTCAGAATAAGGTGATCAGTTTAGTACATTTGTCTCTTACTTCGAGCAGTCTTGTGATGTGAGTTTAGCACTCTTTGTGGGAACAGAATTAGGATAATCCAAATTCTGTTAATACAGGATTCCTCATGCCAGCAAATTGGAGGCTTCTGGTGAGATTGAACCCCACATCCTCGAGGCGAACAGAACACAGTCTGAGCTCACGACAAAATGTAATGTTTGCTATTCTTATTTTTATAACTTTAGCCGTATCACTACCTGTTATGGCAACTGTACCATTCAAGATCGGAGATGGTACAGAGAGTGGTGAAGTCGGCCTTGACAATCACAAAGGCCAACCTCCCATCTATAGAATCCATCTACTAGGCCCGCTGTCAAGGAAAGGCCGCCAGCATTCTCAAAGATCCATCCCACTCTGGCAATGCTTTTCTACAACTTCTACCATCAGGGAGAAGGTACAGAAGCCTGAACACATGCACCAGCCGGTTTCGTAACAGTTTCTACCCTACTGTTGTTAGAATACTGAATGGACTCACAAACTCTTAACAATCGCCTGCACCTGTGTTTTTGCTTTTGCTGCTGTTTACCTATTATTTACTTATCTATGCTACTTAACTCTGTGATCTGCCTGTATTGCTCGCAAGACAAAGATTTTCACTCTGCCTTAGTACACATGGCAATAAATTCAATTCAATTCAATCAGCATACTGTATTCCTTAGATTCTGAGTTATCCATGATGAATCCACAATGATTCAACAACTCAAATTTCCGAATGACCAGTAGGCGTGGATACAAACTTGCATCAAAACTTGTCCACTATCTCTTTATCATGTTGACTGTCGCTTGCCCCCTTCCGTTGTTATATTCAAAAGCCTCTTTTGTCTCTTTTCCTTTACAGAAGGCCTACCCCATGAACTGTGTCAATAAGGAGTCACACATTCCATGCTGTTGAATACTATCAGGAAAGGCGTTCTTAAATAATCATCCAATATTGTGATTAGGGTGTTCATTATTACTCAGGGTTAAGTCAGAAGCTATTTACTTAGTATCTTATACCCTGTGCAAACAGGAAATCTTCATAGCAGAATAGAAGAAAAAAAATGTGTGCCTAGCATCACTCTCAACTCTACATGTTCTGGTAACTACAATATTCTACATTACAATTCTGTTTGTTAGCATAAACACAGCACCTGGATTGAACTGTTAGTGCCCTATGGCAATTAAGATTACTGACATAGAATGTATGGGAGATATATATATTTTTTAAGAATTTGAATTTCAAAATAGTGGCATATAGGGTGTTGGTTTATTTTTCTGAAGGAGTTTAAAAATTAATTAGGTCAGTCATTTTGCCACTAAGATTTTAAACCAGTGTGTTTCAGGAAGCAGGTGACTGCAAGGCATCCTGGAATGTTACTAGAAGTTTATTTATATTATGGAGGTTTACAACAGGAAGGAGAAAGCATTGAAAGACATTAACTTGCTTTTTGTTTAGAATAATCAAGAATTGATTATTGTCCATGTGAACATCACAGGCTGGTCATGTGTTCATCCATGCACTTCCTGTGGGGATTACTATACAATGAAGCGGGAGAGGTATCTCTGCTCAATAATGACCTTTCACTAGTAGCCAGACTGCAAGTAGCCACCTGTATAGTTAAAAATCAAAGCTATTATGATCGTCACCACAAGGACTCAATGCCACAATTTGCAACCTAATTACTCAAAAAGGAGTGTTTGTAAGAAATGTTAATGAACAAAAAGATTGCATTTATAGAGCTCCTTGTAATGATGTCCTAAGGTGCTTCATAGACGATGAAACCTTGGTGACAGTTGTCTTCTAAGTAAACATACTTGCCAGTTTAGTGTGGTTTCAGAAACAAGTTTATCTATTTTTGAGCAATTTGGTTCAATAATAAATTCAAGGCAGCAGAAGAACTCACCAGCTATTCTCCAGATAGTGACAAGGGTATCGTTTACATTCACATGTGAAGGATTGGTTGGGATTAATCCAAAAGTCCATACCTCTGATAGTGCAACATTATGTCAATAGTAAACTCAATGCCTAATTGCTGGACAGAGATTTGGATCTATATAAGAGAGAGAGAGAGGAAATAGTGTCGTATCGATAGTCAGAGGTCCAGTCTAATGCTCTTGTGACATGGTTTTGAAGCTTACCATGCAGAAGGTCAATTTTAAATTCAACTAATAATTCTAGAATTGAAAGCTAGTGTCAGTAATGGTTACTGTTAAACTATCGTCAATTGTCATTAAAAAACCCATCTGCCTTGCTAATGCTGTTTAGGTAAGGAAATCTACCATCCGTACCCAGTCTGGCCTACAGACCAAAATAGTAATGTGTTAGATTATTAACTACTCTCTAAAATGGTCAGGGAATTCAGTCAGTGCAAAGGCAGTTAGGAGGAGGCAACAAATGGTGGCATTGTCAGAGACACCCTCATAGAGTCATAGAGATGTACAGCATGGAAACAGACCCTTCAGTCCAACTTGTCCATGCCAATCAGATATCCTAAATTAAACTTGTCCCATTTGTTAGCACATCGCCCATATCCCTTCCTATTCATATACCCATCCAGATGCATTTTCCCATTGAATGTAAAAATACTGATAGTCCTCAACCTTTGTGACCATGAAAACTGGAGGAGGATGAGAAGATCAAGCATAATTTTCAGAGATTAGAATATGGTGATACTTCTGACAAACCTGAAGAAGGGCTCATGCCCGAAACGTCGATTCTCCTGCTCCTTGGATGCTGCCTGACCTGCTGCGCTTTTCCAGCAACACATTTTCAACTCAAACCTCAAATGGTCCCCATTTGAAGTCCCACATTTCTACCATACATATTTTAAAGCATAGAGTCATAAAATCATAGAGAAGTACAGCACGGAAACAGACCCTTTGGTACAACCTGTCCATGCCAACCAGATATCCTAACGTAATTTAGTCCCATTTGCCAGCACCCGGCCTATATCCCTCTAAACTCTTCCTATTCATATACCCATCCAGATGCCTTTTAAATGCTGTAATTGTATCAGCCTCCACCACTTCCTCTGGCAGCTCATTCCTCCGTGTGAAAAGTTTCCTCTTAGGTCCCTTTTATATCTTTCCCCTTTCACCCTAAGCCTATGCTCTCTAGTTCTGGACTCCCCACCCCAGGGAAAGGACTTTGTCTATTTATCCTATCCATGCGTCTCACGATTTTATAAACCCCTATAAGGCCTCCCCTCAGCCTCTGATGCTCCAGGGAATACAGTCCCGGCCTGTTCAGCCTCCCCCTGTTGCTCAAATCCTCCACCTCTGGCAACATCCTTGTAAATCTTTTCTGAACCCTTTCAAGTTTCGATAGCCCAGAATTGCGCGCAATATTCCAACAGTGGCCTAACCAATGTCCTGTACAGCCGCAACATGACCTCCCAACTCCCAAACAAAAATAGAGACTGAGGAGATGGACAATGCAAAACAGAGCAAAAGGGTGCTATGGTGACGTAGCAGATTCAGATAAACCAATGTCTTTTATAAACGTGCACATGGAAATTTATAAGTGGGGGTGGTGGTGAGAGATATGTCAGTGTGGAAAAGACGGAGGGGCATGCGATTTTGAACATTATGCGGGTGGCAGCTGGTACACTCCACGGTCATTTTCCAACCAAAACACAACGAAAGTGCTCCACGGTTAGACTTTGGACTGAATTTAAGGTGCAGCCAGTACCGGGTGCAACCGCTGATTGCGGAGGTTTGGAGAAACTTTGCGGTCACTTTCTTCAAAAGTTTTGCATTCAAGCTTTAAGGGGAAGCGAGGAGGAAAAGGCATCGTTTTGGTTTGGCTGGGTGGGCTGTAGGTTTAACCATTCAGCTCGAACTGAACTTTCTGTCCACTCAGGAGCATCCTGTGTTTGTGCCAATTCCTCAGCAGCGCCTGACGTCAGATGTCTTTCCCCTCCACAACATTTTGGATTGGGACAACAGCGAACTAAAGGTTCGTTAACTCATTCATGCAGTTGTTTGTGTATGTGTGTGTGTGCGTGCAAAGGTAGAGGACAAAGCCAGTGGGTTCCGCCAGCGAGCAGAAAGCAACTCCTGTTTCAGTTGCAACGTGTGAATTTCAGCCGTGGTCTCACTCCTGGTGAAAGTGACCAGCAGAGAGGGAGAGAGAGAGGAAAGCACAGGCAACCAAGGGAAAAAAAAATATTCCAACAATAGTCCGTGTGGCATTGCAGATCGGGACAGGTACTTAAGATTCCGGAAGAACTGGAAATTCAGGTTGCAGCTCAGTTTATTTTTGTGTGTGTTTGCTGCTGTTGTTGTTGTTGTTAATGTGCGATCTTCAATAGTTTGTTCCTACTCCCTGTTCTTTTTAATCCTCTTGTTTTCTTCATATCCCGACCGAAATAGCTCCGGAAAACCCAGAGAGGATTGTAAACCTTTCCGTGTCAGGATGTTTGAAAAAAGGATTGTTCTCGTCCTGGTGGATGTCCTGTGTGTGATTGTGGGTAAGTGTCTCTCTCTGTGTGTGTATAGTTCATAACAATTTACTGAGAGGTTTGCTGGTGACTTTTGAATTTTTATCTGCGGAAAATATCACTTTCTTTTCCCGCCCCAGAGACTCGTTGTAATTTATTTGAATATGCAACGGCGTGACTTTAATTTTGAGGATTTGCTAAGTTTTTTTTGGGGGGGGGGCTCTGCGTAAGGGTGCATGCAGAGAGTGAGTTGGGAGGAAGGATAAACATCAGGTAACTAACTAAAACTGATGGAAACCGTGTTTCTACATTCCAATCTTTCCCTTGAAACACAAGGGGAGTGCGGTATAGGCGGATCCACGTCTTAGTTAAAGGCACACTCACAGACTTCTCCAATGCTGTAGAATATATATTTGTAAAAATTCATTGGTGCCGGAAGATTTTTATTTGTTTGAGGGTTGCAATGGGTGGAGAGGTTATCCGTCCACATATCCGAGCTGGATTTTATACCTTTCTAAACTGTCACAGTTTAATGATTTGGAGGTGACGGTGTTTGACTGTGTGGACAGAATTAAAAATCACACAACACCAGGTTATAGTCCAACAGGTTTATTTGGAAGCACTTGCTTTCGGAGCACCACCCCTTCATCAGGTGGTTATGTTACACTCCACAACACCTGGTGTTGTGTGATTTTTAACTTTGTGACAATTTAAAGCACTGTAAGTGGGTGTATTTGTTGGGTGGGGGGTGTTGGATGACTCTGACTGTTAGGACACTGCCTTTAAGTTGTTTTAATGTTGCTGACACATTGAATTAAATTTCCCAATAATGACTTTAATGTTGCTGACACATTGAATTAAATTTCCCAATGGTGACTTTAAGTACCTCTGTGGCTGCCAAGTGCTTTGGGATGGTTTGAAGTGGCCTTTTTTTTAATTGCCCTTCTTGGTTGGCAAGTCTTGGTCCAGGTTAGTGTTGTGACCCCTGCCCCTCAAGCAGGTGAAGTCAAGAAACCCCCTTCACTACCACCCCAACCCCCCCCCCCACTCGATAACAGTAATGGACATCACACCTCACCCCAAAGCAACGCTCAAAGCACCCTCCTCCCTCACAATTTTCACTCTGGGGGCTCCCACGAAGTGGAGTTGCATTGGGAAATGTTTTGGAGGGTGCCATGATTTTTTAAAATTCATGGAACTGGAGGGTTGCTGGCTGAGCCAGTATTCATTGACCTTGAGAGGTGCTGGTGAGTTTGCTCCTTGAACTGTTGTAGTCCATTTACTGTCTGTAAACCCACAATGCCATTAGAGAGAGTGTTCTAACATTTTGACCCAGTGACACTGAAGGAACGACGATATTCTTCCAAGTCAGGGTGGAGAGTGGCTTGGAAGGGAACTTGCAGGTGATAGTGTTTCATGTATTTGCTGCCCTTGTCCTTCTAAATGAAAGTGGTTGTGAGTTTGTAAGGTGCTGTCTAAGGAGACTCTTACAGGCTGTTGCTTGACTAGTCTGAGACAGCTCTCCCAGTTCTGGCACCAGCTCCAGATGCCAGTAAGGAGGACTTTGTAGAGTTCACAACAGGGTTGTGTTTCCTGCTGTCATTCTACTGCCTCAGTTGATGCCTGGTGATCAGTCTGCTTTCAATCCAATTTTTCTTTCCAGCAAATGTTACAACTGAATGGCTTTCCAGACCATTTGAGAGTAGTTAATTGTCAGCAGTATGACTGTGGGTCTGGAGTCAAACAGAAGCCACAGTAAGGAAGAAGGGTTCCTTTCGTTAAAGAGAAGGAAACCACCATTTATTTGTAACAAATGCTAGAAAGGCAAAAAAAAATGGAATTGGATGAATTGTCTGGCAGCAACCAAGGTACCAGAACTGACAATGGCAAATTTAGCTCTGTTGACCCTGTAAAGTCGTCCTTGAGGTCTAGTGACAAAACTTGTGTCTGCACTGGAGTGTCATGTCATAAAGTCTAATACAAAGAAAAGAAAATATTGTCAGTGTATTTAGCAGGTCTGCCAGCATCTATGGTGGGTTTTCTGAAAGCTCCTAAATGATTAAAGTTGGCCTTAAAAGAAGCAAAGGAATTTCAGCCCAGCGAGAGACATGGCCAGTTTATGTTGCCTGTGCTCATTGTTCTTCTCAAGATAATGGTGAGCTGGGCTCTCCAGTTACTGCATACCACACAGTGTAGGTACTCCCATAACATTGTTATGTAGGGAGCTGGAGGGCTTGATCTGGAAACAAGTAAAGAATGGAAAAGTTTGAATAATCTGTGATTTTGGGTCATGCCCCTGCTGTCCTTGCCCTTCCAAGTGGTGGAAGACATTAGTTAGGGAGACGTATTGATACATGGTTGTAATACATCTATATGTAATGTATGTTGCTGCCATAGTGACAAATTAGCTGCCAGTGAAGTGGTTTGTATTGCTGTGGATGGTTCTGAACTTGGAGTGCCATTTATAGCTGCACAACTCAGGCGAAATTTTCCACCATTATTCCTGACTTGGGCCTTTTTAATTTAGTCTATTTTCCTTTTTTGTGGCATTTTGGATTTTTGCCTGAAGCTGGAGCAGATCAGCCAATAATAATACTTAATAGTAGCCACAACTATTTAAATGTGTTTTCAATAATATTTAAGTAGTAATATTAGGACCAGGATTTCAAACCCATCTGCAATGCTAAACCAATGACATTAATCTAAGGTTAGCAGAATGTATAGTAATTTCTGCCCTTTTTGAATATAATTTTTAATAAAAGTCTAGTTCTGTGCTCAGACACAAGCAGGTTTGAGTCTTATTGTCTTGAAGTGACCAAGTTAAACTTGGGTTCAGCTATTACAGTGCGATTGTTGATGAGTATAGAATTGCAGATGTAAATGGCCCACAGATTGGGAGGTTTTCCTGCTGGGAGTGGAGAAGTTTGAGTTTGTGCAGAATGGGGTTGAGATTTGAGGTTAATGACATACTTTTGGTGAAGTTATGTCTTTTAGTTGGTTGTACTGCTGGATCTCAGGAAGAGCTGCTTGCCACACAGTTTGCTGGAAGTAGAAACCTCTATCAAGGCCAATCCTGATGTGTCTTGCACAAAGTGATTTGAAGGAAAGTCATCAGGAAAGTGTTTTTATTCTCAAGTAGTCCCACCTCTCAACACTTATTCTTTTAAGAGTTTGTCTGTACACATAGTCAAGTTCAATTAGCTATTACTGGGGCCAAAGATTAAAATGCACACAATCAGCTTAACTCAAATAGTGTAGGATTGGGAACATTTAATTTTTGGTGTGGTAGAAGTTTCATGTGTTAGTCTAGTGTGTTTATTATTCACTTAAGGGCCTCCATTAGCACAAAGTAGCAAGGCCAACTCTAGTTCAACTCTATTTTATCCATTGCTATAATTAAATTTATAATTGTCTTATGGTGCAGTGGTAGTGTCATTTCCTCTGGGCCAAAAGTTTGAATTCAAGACCCATCTGCCATAAGCGTTTGACATAACATGTCCAAACAGATTAATAACTATATTTAGACTTGTATTGATATCAAACTGAAACTACTAAGTTGTATTTTGAGCCACTGAAGTCTGCAGTTTAACTAATGACTTATTAGCACAGTTTAACATAATGAAACACCTCAGTGGGTTTGACAGGAAAATTATGAAACAAAGTATGATGCAATGTGACATATGCAGATACCAGTTCAGATGACCAAAAGCTATGTGAAAGAGGTAGGTTTTAAGAAGTATCTTAAAGGAGCAAAGCAAGGAGAGTGGTGGGGAGGGGAATTCAAGAGGCTGAGCCAAAGGCTTCTCAATGCATAGGCACCAATGTGGAGTATTACAATTACAAGAGGTCCAACTTAGAGAAGGAAAGGGATGTAAGGTTATCAGGGTTGGGGATTGGTGTGTGGTTTGTCCAGTATATGGAATAAATCAGATCATCCAGGATCTTATTGAATGGCAGTTCAGGCTTGAGGGGCCAAAGTGCCTACTTAACCTAATTCACGTGTGCGATTGCACAGATAAGGGGATTGGGGAAGAATAGAGATGGGAAGAGACAAGACCAAAGATAGATTTGCAAATGAGGATGGAAAATTTTTAAAATTGTTCAATCACTCAAACTTCAGGGTTTCAGGTTAATGATCGTAAATTTGTTTGTAGCAAGAGGAAATTTGGGTGGTCAGGTTTATGGTGCTAATTCAAGTTCACAGCATTCTGATCTTTTTCATGAAACCACATTGAGAATCAGTTCAGCAACTGCTCATTAAGGCAGCTTGTATGTTGTGTGTTAGAGAAGTCAGCTACTTTAAATGTCTATATTTAATTAATATTTTTAGTAGTTTGACATTTTTTATCTGCTGTTTCAAAACTTTAATGGCTTCAGAATGTAAAACTGCAGCTCAGACCATGACTTTATAAGTGAAAAATATTTGACAAGTTGCGATGATACTGAAACCATTTTTAGAGGAATGCAAGACTCTGAAAAAGTTTGAAATGTAAATGATTTAAAATAAACAGCAAGTTAGTCACCATTTGATGACATATTTCAATGGCTGGCATTAACCCATCAGTACAGTGTTTACAACATGTTTATACCTTAGCTTGAACTGCAGTTCTCCAGGGCTTGTATAAAGCACAACTCATCTAGTTTCAGGTATGAACAGTCTGCCAATGCCAGTGATTAAACATTGTATATATTTTAGGGAGCACAGTAGAAACAAGTATTTGCTGAACTTTTAAGTTGACACCCAAGTAAATAAACTTCAGAAGTACCGTGAGGTTTTAAAATCCTGCCTCCACTATCATTTGCAGCCACTTCTCTTCAATCTCAAAAAGGGGTTTGATTTCTGAATTAGACTGAAAGTTTAAAATCTCTTCAGAGTTGACACTGCTTCACCCCATAAATGCTAAGCATGTAGAGTAGAAACATGCTACAGTGTTATGTCTCACTGCAGAGTTGCATTATATCTTTTAATGGGCATGCTTGTTTCATCATATGACCCAATGGTATAAAAATCTGTCTCCGTCTTACTGACCTCCGTTCGCTTGCAGCATGCCATGCTGAGGGAACTTGCTACAGTGCAGGGCTTGAACCCAAATATGCAAGTGCCTATGGTATAATGAACTTGCATAGATACAAGGAAGTGTAATATAGGTTTGTCACATTCTGCAGTACTAAATTACTCTCATCTCCTTGATATGAAAGCTTACGCCAATACAACAGTATGATTGTGGCAGATCACGAGTACATCAGTAACCACAATGTGTAGGGTTTCGCATCGCATAGTGGTCATGTCTCAAGTTCACATGCTGGAAGATAAAGTACTAACTTTTTGCTGCAGCCTTTCCCTTTTAAAAGATTTTTAGCATTTGGTTTTGTGTGCTCAGCATTTTTTTTCGAGTTCCCTTGCATGCATTCTTTCATTTTATCAAGTCTAAGGGTTGATGCCAGTTATTCTTGACTTGTAAAAAGTACTTGTATGAGCATGCCTCTGATCATGAGGTACTATCATATTGTCACTCATAGGCAAATTCATTGTAGTATTACGTGTCCACATATTGAGAACAAAATGCAATTAACATTAATTTCAATTACTTTTTGAAGTGTTTGCTTTCTTTTTGAGCAAAAATCACTAACTGACTCACTCTTGCTGGTTGTTTTAGACCAATGTAATTTAACACAAAGCACGTGCACAATGACGCCAGATGTTAGACATCCTAGCAGCTGTAGTAAGCAACATTAAAATGACAACAATACACCTTTTTAATGTAACTCATCCTTCTTCAACAATAATAGTGCTGGTATGTACTGTACTGTATTATGGAGCAAACACCACAGCATCAAACTTGTATTTCTGTTTTTCTTTTGATGTGGTGAGTGGCGTATGTATTTGTTCCTTATATTGCAGAGTAACTACACTTCAAATGTACTACTATGTCTGTGAAGCACCTTGGGATGTCCAGTTGTTATGAAAAGTGTAATACCTATGCAAGTCTTTTTTTCTTCTTTCTTCCTGGCGATGATGCAGTTCATGAGAGTGTGGTGCTGGAAAAGCACAGCAGGTCAGCAGCATCCAAGAAGCAGATAATAGACGTTTTGGGCATAAGCACCTCATTAGGAATGAAGCTTCTGGGCCAGGGGGCTGAGAGATAAATGGGAGGTGGGGTGGGGCTTGGGGGGAGGAAGGTAGTTGAGAATGCAATAGACAAATCTGCTCCACACTCCTCTCCGACCTATCACCTTCTCCCCCACATTCATATACCTATTGCATTTGATTAGATTCCCCACACTCCTTCGGCCCAACAAGTCCACACCGACCCTCCGAAGAGTAACCCATCCAGACCCATTCCCTCTGATTAATGTACCTAACATTATGGGCAATTTAGCACGGCCAATTCACCTGACCTGCACATCTTTGGATTGTCGGAGGAAACCGGAGCACCCAAAGGAAACCCACGCAGACACAGGGAGAATGTGAAAACTCCACACCAGACCGTCACCCAACGCTGGAATGGAACCTGGGTCCCTGGTGCTGTGAGGCAGCAGTGCTAACCACTGAGCCACGGGGCTGCCCCACCATGCATTCTCACCTATCTTCCCTATTCCCAGCCCCACGACCCCCCTTCCATTTATCTTTCAGCCCCACAACCCAGAAGCCTCATTCCTGATGTAGAGCTTATGCCCGAAATGTCGATTCTCCTGCTCCTCGGATGCTGTCTGGCTTGCAGTGCCTTCCCAGCACCACAGTCCCGACTCTGATCTCCAGCATCTGCAGCCCTCACTTTGTCCCTATTATGCAGTTCATGTTTGTTTTGTGCAAAGTTGATTTCCTTCCTCTTTCCTTGCTGACGGTAAGGTTTTCTTTGTGGGTGCCCTGTATTGTTCAGATTGGTAGAATTGCTGCCCTGAGTGGCACAAAGCCTTGTGCACATTTTTAATCAGCGTAGTAACTTGTGTTATATTTGGTCACATCATCCTGGTTAGAGAAGAATAAATCAACCCTTTGTCCTTGCATCTCATCCATCTTCAGTGTGCTGACAGTAAGACTGAGCCCATATGGAGAACAGCCAATTAGATGAGGTACAAAAAGTTGGCTAGTGCCCATGGAACTGTTCTCCTGGATGAGTGCACACATCAACAAGAAATTTAATTTCTGGTTGGCAGTTCACCTTCCCTGACATTCTGTTTCAGTATTAGAGAGCAGTTGACTAATTATAAGCACTTCTTTTCTCTCTCTCTCTCTCGCTTGCTGTCTCACTTTTAAACAACAGTTTTCTGTTGTCACAGAAAGAAGTTTTGCCAACATACAGAAGAGTTGGGTCTGCTCGCCCCACTGTATTTAACAATGGTTAGTGTTTGTTCGTCGGAGTAGAATGGAGACAGCTTTACTTGGATACTTTCATACACAGATCAAAAACGGCACTGTGTTTGAGATTGCATTGAGATGTTAAGAAAATTCCCTTTTGCCATCGAGGTCCTAGATTTTTAGATTCCTACTTTCTTTAGCCTCTGGAACATCATGAAACTGTTTGTGCCTGCATGTATGCTTGAATTCTGCCAAAGTGAGAGATGTCAACGCTGAAGAAAGAAAGAAAGAAAGAAACATTTCTCTTGTTGTCAGGGTCCACACAGCTTGGTGCCCCACAGAACATTATGTGTAAATGATCTTGAGTTTCATTTGTAATGCTTGCTTTGAACGAGGTTAGAGATTTTAAAGCTGTGAATTTCTGTCCGTTAGGAAATTGTTTCTGATCCACCCTTTATAAAAACTTAATGGCTGGAATTCACTGTGATGGAGCAGCATTTAAATCCTGGAATGCTATTCTGTACACTCCTCCAAATGTTTCTGAAGCTCAACCAGTTAAAAACTTTAAAAATAAGAATAGCAGATTCTTGATAGGCCAGGGCATTCAAAGTAGGTAGATAGACTTGAGATGCAGACTGACCATGTACTAATTTGACCGTGGTACAGACTTGAGGCTAAAATGGCAATACTTTGTGATCATCTTGTCAAGTAGTAACTTTACTGCTGACTAGAGTTTCAAGTAATGTTCGTGTGCATTAATATGAATTGTTCACTCATGTCCTGGGTGGAGTTGGGAACTGAGAGAAGAAAATATAATCACTTTCATCAGTAGCTTCTAATATTCCATTGACAGATGCTAATAAATTCCATTATGAATTAGATGACAAAATTCCATTATGAATTAGACGACAAACGCAAGGTGTTTTGATAGTTAGCCTCAGCTGTGGCTGCTGTCAGCAAAACCTAGAGTGCAGCTTTTCTAATTGTCTGGGTAAATGGTAGTGAGGTATGGGGATCCTCATGGAGAAGTAGGTGAAAGTGAATACTCCAGATGCTGGAGATTAGAGTCAAGATTAGAGTGTTGCTGGAAAAGCACAGCAGGTCAGACAATATCTGAGGAGCAGGAAAAAATCAACGTTTCAGGCGAAAACACTTCATCAGGAATCCTAATGAAGGGCTTTTGTCCACAACATCGGTTTTCTTTTCATTTTCCTGCTCCTCGGATGCTGCCTAACCTGCTGTGCTTTTCCAGCACCACACTAATACTTTTAGAGAACCCTTGGGCTGCATACAAATAACTGAATGCACTTTATGGTCGTACATGAATTCCACTGTCTCCAAAAGCAATCATCCTAAAGTGGACTAATGATTTATGTTCAGTGGGTAGAATAAGATTTGACATGAAGTTGTGTGGTTTAATATGGGCTTGCTTAACTTAGAAACCAACAAGCACAGTTGATTTTTCTTTTTGAAATATTGTACTCTATTTTGATGTCGTGGAGGGAATATGGCAGTTATTTTAATGGCAGTCATGTTAAAGCTCCTCTCAATTGCTGACTTCCAGATTGAACCAGCCATTAATCTTGGTGTGGCGTGGTTGCATGACCAATCAAACTGGGCAGCAGTAACCCAAGGCTATGGTCCCCAAGCACGCAGTAACTGTTCCGTGGGGGACATGGTGAATGAATGGAAAGATGGTGGTAATGTAACTAGGCCAACAATCCAGAAGGCCTGGTGACCCACCACTGGAGCAGTTGGAATTTTCAACTCTGTTAATAAATGTAGGAAAGTTTGGAATTTGGCCCTCCTCTAAATAATGGTGCCACAAAACTTTTAAAATTGCTGTTTGTTGTTCTTTAGAGAAGGAAATCTGCCACCTTTACTCAGTCTGGCCTACTTGTGACTTCAGATTATCCTGGCTATTCTCAAAGACAGAATGAGGATTGACAACAAATGTTGGCCTTGCCAGCAATGGCCACATCCCATCAAAGTGTTTTAAGCGTGTCACAGTTGGTGAAGAAAACCTGGGGGAGGCAGGGGTGGTGGTGGCAGTTGTGCGGGAGCGAGGGAAGTATGGGAACCAAGTTGGGCCAGTGTAGGCCCAAAGTTTCCTTCAGAAATTTATGTATGTGCATTAGCTTGCAAGGAAACTTCAAAGTGTACTTTGGCTTGTGTACAGCCCTGGCTGCTGTTGCTGTTTGTTTAGTTGGCTGACATGGAAGAACTTGTCCTTCTGCAGCTTCACCCTCAGGTTAGAGTTACAAACTAGGTTGACATCAGAGCCAGGTGTATCCATTTGAAGAGGACCTGGCCCATTTGGATTAGGTGTCCCTGCCACTTGCAATTTGAAATTGCAGTAAACCAGCTCAATGCAGAAACTAAGAGTAATAAATCCCTTTTTCCATTTTAATTGCCCTTAACGTTTGACAGAAAACAGGCAAGAGGAGTTAAAATCAAGCCCGTATTACTACCTGTCCACAATTTTGCGTTCCTAAACGTTTCTATAGTTGGCCTATATTTGCTTTGTGACCAAAAAAAAATTTTGTGCATTAATACTTTAATGGGTCTCATGGAAACCTGGTATAAAATGTCTTTCTCATTACACTATTTGCATAACTTTGAAAGATGTCACTATGTGTCAATGACCTTACTGTGCGTATTTGGAATAAAGTAACTAGCATTTGTTCTGTTGTTACTGTGAACCTATCTCTTGTTAAGGCGAACAGTTGTTCACTGCACTGAGTCAATTCTTCACACTGAATTCCCTCTCTTTTGATCGTTCTGCTGTTTCACGATGTGGTTTTTTCTGCTGGTATAATCTAATTACACTATATATACATCTGAGAGTTGTCTGAGCTTGTGGAGGGTGCTTGTGCTGTAGCAACTTGACCTATGATTCAAACAGGAACAGACCATTGCCATTTTAACTGGAAAGGAATTGCTGAAACTCTGACTGTGAAATTCTTAATGAAGTCACGAATGTATTTGTGACTGAGCGACCTGATTTTAAAGTCACTGCGCAAAGTACTTTTTTATGAGCAGTGGATCCTAGGATAGAGAATCACATTGGTATGTTGCTGTGACTTTGCCTCTTGACTCAGGTGATAAAGAAGCTTCGGTGATTGAATTATTGAGATCAGTTCAATACCAGTTGCCATAAGCAGCAACCTTTAAGAAGGAACTTGATTTTCTAGAGTGATTTACTTGCTTTCTGTAAATCAGTTTCTCTCAGACAGGGAATTATTTCTAAAAGCACTTTGAAAACTCTGGAAACACGGTAACCTTTCAGTGCTCGGGAAAGTCAGAACATCAGTTTTTCTCTTGTGGTTTGAGGGTGAAGTATTGATCATGACACAGGGAGAAATCCATTTCTGTTCTTACAGCAAAAGAGATCTTCCATGATCACCTGATAAGCCGTTGGAGTCATTGTTTAACATCCAAATATGATACTACCTAGTCGTAATGTCATGAAGTAACAGTGTAGGTATCCCAGGAGTTATGATATTCTGACCTTGATAAAGAGGGCTACAGATCTGGCACATTTTTATTTCTTGAAAGAGTCCAAATAATGATCTGTACATTCTGTGTGGATCGTTTTGCAAAGAGAAACTGATGTCCATGACCCCCTTTTTCCTTTCTATGTGTACGTAAATTAATACATGACTCGGTCTGTAAGTTGCAACAATGTGTTTACCCAATTTGTATGGAACTCCAAATATACAGGCGCTTTTCACCAAATTATAGGGTTAATGAGGGATAGAGTTCCAGCAACAGATTCTGAGACCCAACAAAAACATCAGCCATTTGAATCATTCCATTTTCAATAGTGGCAACAGCATGCATTTATCTGGATACCCTGCAACCAGCAATGTTATAATAATCAGTCAATGTTAGTGAAAAAAGAACAGGTCTGGCAGCATCTACGGAAAGAAATTTGAGTTAATGTTTCACATCCAGTGAACCTTCCTTTTGTGATGTTGGTTGAAGGATAATGATTGGCCAGGGCAACAAGGAAAATGCCCATGCTCCTCTTTGAAATTGTGCTTTGTGAGCCTCTCTGTTGGTCTAAAGAAAGAAAATAGGACATTTATGGCTTAACATAAAAATATAGAAAACAAGAGATTATTTGGCCCTATAGTACCTGCACTACTATTCAATACGACCATGGCTGATCATCTAATTCAGGGCCCTGTTCAAGTTTTCTTCTCATATCCTCCTGATCCCTTTGGTTCTAAGAACTTTAACTAACTCCTTCTTAGCAGCATTCAGTGTTTTGACCTCAACCACTTTCTGTCACAGAGAATTCCACAGGCTCCCTGGGTGAAGAAATTTCTCTTCATCTCCGTTCTAAATGACCTCCCTGTATCTTTACACTGTGACCCTTGGTTCTGGGCTCCCCAGTCATGAGAAACATCTTGCTATGTTAATGCTGTGTAGTCCTATTAGAATTTTATAAGTTTCCATGAGCTCTCTTCCTCCATTCCCCCACCATCTGGTTTCACATCTCATTTGAAAAGCAATATGTCCTGCAAAGCAACATCCTCAGTCCTGAAACTGAAGTGTTAGCCTGGATTGTATCTTTAATCATGGGAGTGCAATATGTGTTAATGATCTTCTGATCCCAGAAGTGAAAGTATTCCCCACTGAGCCACTGCTGATGACATTGCAGTGACTTTGTGGGATCTTTGAAATTTTCTCTTTTGGCAGACTTCAATAAATCTGGCAATTATGTTCTTTTGAATTAAATTCTGGTTGTTTGAACAGGCAGTGATCTCGCGTTTGTCCAGGGCTGGCAACAATACCAAAACTATCAATTGTGACTGTACAATCTTTCCCTGCTCTGCCTACTTAATACCTCTTTAATGAATTAGATATGGTCGGTCAGTTTTCTGTGGCTTAGACCAATTCTGGCAAGGATTCTTGTTCCAATTATCTTGCCAGGATAGGCAAATTATGTTGCTTTTTTCTTAAAACAAAACCAAAATATATCTAAAGTGACTTCTGAAACTGTTCTAAAAAAGGAGACTGGTAGCCAAGTGTTGTATCTTCACAGTGAGGAGCTCAAAGACTGACTTGTATTTTGGAAAGAGTTAATCTTTTAGTGGTAATTCCTGTTACAAGAACATACTAAAGTAATGGGCACACATTGGTTGGCAATAGAAAAAGAGGAAGCATTTATTTACACAGACAGTTAAGATCTGAAATGTGCAGCCAAAATGGGTGATGGAAGCATATCCAATAATGATGTTCAAAAGGAGATTGGATAAATATTTTTGAGGGGAAGCACATGTACCATGTTATAGGGAGTGGAAGGAATCGGAAAGCTCTACCTGAGAGCTGGAATGAACGCATTGGGCTGAATGTGCTCTTCACTGTTAAGTTTCTCTGATAAGGTTTTCGGAGTTGGGAAGGGGATCTGACTTTTTTTCTTAATTTATTTCAACTTTTCTTTAGTTTGTTTTGTTTTCAAATGTTGATCATTCTGAATTTTGCAACTGACTGGAAAGCATGAGGGGAAATTGGTCAGCAACAAAGATCTGATTCAAGTGGGGCACTATTGTCTTGCGGTTGGAATGAGCTCAGTTCCACGTGTGCTGCATATTACAATCTGGATTACACTGCTACACCAATCTACAGTAAAAACAGTGCAGGACTATCTGTAACCCTTTAACAAAAGGTTTCTACCTGAATCAATAAATGGTTCTGTTTGTGTTTATATTGTTCTGGTGGGGAGGAGCATTGTTTACATATTCTGTGAACTTTTACTGGAATTCTCTACTTGTTCTGGTTGACTCCATTTGAGTCATTGTAAAACTTTTTGAAAACCTTGCAGAAGCGTTTGAATATTAAGTGCAAGACTCCCACTGTTTGACCTCGCAGTTGCCAGGGATGCAGATTAATGTGAAGCTCTGATGCGAATCTCTTGCTTTCAACTGGAGATCAAAACTGCATCAGACAAGAAATGTAATCTTCAATCCTACACTAACTGACGCACATTGGGCTTTGTTGATGTTGGCCCATACAAATACAAATTCTGTGCAGCTTTTAACAGTTCTATGAGCAGCTGAGGTAAAGGAAGGATCATTTTCACCTCTTCGCTGACATGCTCAACTGCTTAATGTTGAAGGAAATTGCTATCGGTGTTGGTTGATAAATTATCATTTTCGAATTGGTCACATCAGTGGTCATATCAGCACATCTTCCAGTCTATATATATATATATATAATCTATATATTTGCTGCTTCTCTTGCACGTTATTTGAGGGCTTGTATCTACAACTTTTTTTTTAATCATGTTCATGTTCTGTCTGCAAGGAGAAAGTGAGGACTGCAGATGCTGGAGATCCGAGCTGAAAATGTGTTGCTGGAAAAGCGCAGCAGGTCAGGCAGCATCCAAGGAACAGGAGAATCGACGTTTCGGGCATAAGCACTTCTTCAGGATTCCTGTCGATTCTCCTGTTCCTTGGATGCTGCCTGACCTGCTGCGCTTTTCCAGCAACACATTTTCAGCCATGTTCTGTCTGCATCTGAGTTTGGGAGTTTTCCATTTGAAATGGGAGCTTCCAATATGTATACTTTTGATTGCTGGGTTTCCCTGTGGCAGTGAAGTGGCACTAGAGTACACTATGCAGAATGGTTTCATTCTTTATTTTTAAAACAAAAACTCCCAACTCAGCTTTTTCTCTGGGGGAGCAGTATAAAATAATGTTTGAAAATTCAACTTTTTTCTCATTACTGCAAAATTCTAACATTTTTGGGATGCAAGTTAGAAGAGCATGTTTATTATGATGTTCGTCTCTCAATGTCAGGTATTGAGTTGCAGTCTAAGGTAAAGATTGATCTGATCTCCCACTGACTTTGACTTTGTTTACAGAATTGTTCTGCTGCTGTGCTTCAAGAAGGAATGTCAATGTACCAATTGCTGCAGACATCCTTTTCAAAAAAATCAATTCTTGCATTTTGACTAGCAACTTCCATGATCTGTAGACTGTCAAATCATTAGAGCCAATGAAATATTTTTGAATGTACTAACTGCTGTAGGAAATGAGCAACAAGTTGCACTCAACAAGCTCCCATAGTAAATGATAATGGCCAGGTAATTTGTTTTCAGTGGTGTCGATTGAAGGATAAGTCTTTTTGGCCTGCAGGGTGAATTTCAAGTCAACATTGCTTCTACAAACAAACAACAAAGTTTGCACTTATGAAGCATCTTTCAAAATGCAAGAACTCAAAAGATTCTCAGCAGCCAGTTGCTTCTGAAGTGCATTCACTGTTGTAACACATCAGCTCTGATCTAATTGAATGGTGAGACTGGCTGGAGGGGCTAAATGACTGACCCCTGATTTCAATCTTCCTATAACAAATTGAAGCTACCAATTTGCATGTAGCAAGCTCCTATAGACTAATGTAATAATGAACATGTAACTTGTGTGATTTTGAAGGATAAATATTGACTAAGATTCAGATTTTTTTTTATTGTCATGTACCCAAGTACAGAGTATAGTGAAAAGTGTATAATGGCACCACACATGGGAACACCTTAAATACAAAGGTCCCTCCATTCCAACCCCAACCTCACTATCAAACCGGCAGACAAGGGAAGCACGGTGGTAGTTTGGCGCACCGATCTTTACACCGCTGAGGCTAAACGCCAGCTCCCGGACACCTCCTCCTACTGCCCTCTTGACCATGACCCCACCTCCCACTACCAAACCATCATCTCCCAGACCATCCATAACCTCATCACCTCAGGAGATCTCCCATCCACCGCCTCCAACCTCAAAGTCCCACAACCCCGCACCGCCCATTTCTACCTCCTGCCCAAAATCCACAAACCCGACTGTCCCGGCCGACCCATTATCTCAGCCTGCTCCTACCCCACCGAACTCATCTCTGCATACCTCTACACGGTCCTGTCCCCCTTAGTCCAAGAACTCCCCA
>NC_057740.1:30820788-30825526 GCF_004010195.1 Chiloscyllium plagiosum
CACTCAGGCCCATCACCCTCACCTTAACCTCCTTCCTCCTCTCACATTTCCCCCAAGTTCCTCCTCCCTACCTTTTATCTTAGCCTGCTTGGCACACTTTCCTCATTCCTGAAGAAGGGCTCATGCCCGAAATGTCGATTCTCCTGCTCCTTGGATGCTGCCTGACCTGCTGCGCTTTTCCAGCAACACATTTTCAGCTAGGTACAAAATTGCTCAAGTATAAAATAGTAAGAGAACAAAACGTTTAAAAAGTTAAGCATTACCTTCGTAAAACAAGCAGGAAAGTAAAGAAATAAGGTAATAGTTAACATTAAAGTCCTTTTTAATTTTAAATAGAAAAATAAAGAAATTAAGTTAAAAGATCAGCAGTCTTTGAGTCCTCTGCTTACCTCGCTCTCTAGAAGATCTCTGGTATCTGTGCTTGCTGCCGATACCAGGGCAGTTCCGTCACTGCTCGCTCTTCCCGAGTTGAACCGCGAAGCCATCGCTGCTGCTGAAGCTGTCACTTCCCCAGTCTCTCCCTGGTGCCTCCTGAACATGTCTGAGCAGGACCCACTCTCACACTGAGATGCCAAGACACCACTATGAGCTACTGAGAGATCGGGCTGAGAGACACACCACCACAAGTTGTAGCACCATGAAGTAGTTCCCTTGCATTTTCAGTGTCATGGAATCTTTTATGTTGATGACAGAAGACCGAGAGCACTTCCAGCAGAGCCAAAGTCACTACTGTGCTGGAGTGTCAGCTGCCGGAGTGAGCCTTGAACCCACAATATTCTGACTTCGTTGTATAGATGCTACTGCCTGAGCCACAGGCTGACCCAGTGTAGTTTGCAGCTGAGACCAATGTGATATGTGGAACCAATATGGTTGCACATGGCACACCAAAGGTCACATATCAAATGCAATGGATTTTTCCCATTTCACCAAAGAATCTAAGAAAGAGAAGTATCTGAAAATTGACCTTTTTGTGTTGTTCAGTAACCGGGTAACTGCAGATGTTGGATCTTGAGGCTGAAGATGAGCCAGATTGTGGCTGTGGTTGTTGAGCAATGGAGGTGGAATTCTGACTGAACAAAGTTTTATTGAATAGCTTCTTTTATTTACTTAAAGATTGCACTGCTCTGTTTCTTTTGATCAGAAGATAAAATGGGTTTGTTTCCTCGGTTCAATTAACCGTGTCCATTTTGAGATTTTTTTTCCCTGTTGTACAGAGGTTGTGGATGTGTACATATCTCTACATATGAAAAGGTCCAGAACTGTTGGGTTTGCTGTCATTGTACTTTCGACATCTGTTCTCTATTGTAAATTGTATTCATGCATGGCGTTTGGTTGTATTCGTTTGGAAAACTTTAACTTCAAAGGGAGTTGACGAGTGTGGATTTTTTAAAATGTTGAAATACAAAACAGAGCTAACAGCTCATCCAAATTCTGGTAAATGTTCAGTTTTTCTGAAGGTTTGAGTAATATAAAATATTCAGTGTGGAGGTAGTGACATCTGCAGAAATTATTGACTTGTCAATTTTGTTTGGAAATGACAGTACCTTAGGGCATTCTGGATCAGTGGTGCTGGAAGAGCACAGCAATTCAGGCAGCATCCGAGGACAGGCAAAATCGACGTTTCGGGCAAAAGCCCTTCGCTTTTGCCCGAAACGTCGATATTGCCTGTCCTCGGATGCTACCTGAATTGCTGTGCTCTTCCAGCACCACTGATCCAGAATCTGGTTTCCAGCATCTGCAGTCATTGTTTTTACCTAGTACCTTAGGGCATTCTGCTCTTTGTGATTCTGCTGTGGACATCTCATTAACTGGAAATATCTACTTTAGTTCAGGATAGGTTCAAGAAAATCTATTAAGCATAGACCTCAAATTTTTTAAAATATATATTTTGATTTATTAATGTTACGTTTACCTAGGTGTAGTGAAAAGTTTTGTTTTGTGTGAAGTACAGGCAGACCACACCAAGCAAAGTGCGTAATGGTAATGGAACAGAGCAAGGAATACAATGTTACAGCTGCAGAGAAGGTGCACAAACAGCCACATCAACATTCTTGCAATGATGTCTTGAAAAATCTGTGTTACAGAGAAGGAGGTGCTGGATGTCTTAAAATACATAAAACTGGGTAAATCCTCAGCATCTAATAGGGTGTACTCTAGAACTCTGTGAGAAGCAAGGGAAGTGACTGCTGGGCCCCTTGCTGAGATACTTGTATCATCAATAGCCGCAGGCGAGGGTGCCAGAAGACCGGAAGTTGGCTCATGTGGTGCCATTACTTAAAGGTGATGAGGGAAAGCCAGGGGTCTATAGACTGGTGAGCTTCACATAGGTGGTGGGCAGGTTGTTGGAGGGAATTCTGAAGGACAGGATTTACATGAATTTGGAAAGGCAAGGACTGATTAGGGGTAGTCAGCATGGCTTTGTGCATGAGAAATCCTGTCTCACTAACTAACTTGATTCGGTAGTTTGAAGTAACAGAGAATTGATGAGGGCAGAGTGATGTCCGTGATCTATATGGACTTCAGTAAGGCATTTGACAAGGTTCCTCATGGTAGTGTAGTTAGCAAGGTTAGATAATACAGTATAAAGGGAGAACTAGCTATTTGTCTTCTACCTTTGAGCCAGTTCTGTATTCAGAGTGTGGTGGTGGAGGGTTGCTTTTCAGACTAGAGGCCTGTGATCAGTAGTGTACCACAAGGATTGGTGCTGGATCGACTGGTTTTCTTTTTATATAACTAATTTGGATGTGAACATAAGAGGTATGGTTAGCAAGATTGCCGATGACAAGGGGACAGGGCGGCACAGTGGTTAGCACTGCTGCTTCACACCTCCAGGGTCCCACGTTCGAATCCAACCTCAGGCAGACTGTCTGTGTGGAGTTTGCACGTTCTTCCCGTGTCTCTGTGGGTTTCCTCCGGGTGCTCTGGTTTCCTCCCACAGTCCAAAGATGTGCAGATCAGGTGGATTGACCATGCTAAGTTGCCCATAGTGTTAGGTGCATTAGTCAGAGGGAAATGGGTCTGGGTGAGTTACTCTTCGGAGGGTCAGTGTGGACTGGTTGGGCAAAGGGCCTGTTTCCACACTGTAGGGAATCTAATCTAAATAATTATGAGAAGGGAGACAGTCATGCAGGACTGGGGGGTGTTAAATGCATGCAGTACACAAAACCAGGTAAATGTGCTTGTAGCGCAGTTTGAAATTAGTGGGTGGCACAGTGGTTAGCACTGCTGCCTCACAGCGCCAGAGACCTGGGTTCATTTCCCATCTCAGGCGACTCTCCGTGTCTGTGTGGGTTTCCTCCGGGTGCTCCGGTTTCCTCCCACAATCCAAAAATGTGCAGGTTAGGTGAATTGGCCATGCTAAATTGCCCGTAGTGTTAGGTGAAGGGGTAAATGTAGGAGAATGGGTCTGGGTGGGTTGCGCTTCGGCAGGTCGGTGTGGACTTGTTGGGCCGTACGCCCTGTTTCCACATTGTAAGTAATCTAATCTAATCTAATCTAATCTAATCAAAATTGGAGGTGTAGAGGACAGTGAAGAAGGTTACCTCTGATTACAATGGAATCTTGATCAGATGGGCCAAAGAGTGTCAGATGAAGTTTAATTTATATAAATGTGATTTGCTACATTTTGGAATGGCAAATCCAGGCAGGACTTAGAAACTTCATGGTAAGGTTCTGGGTAGTGTTGCTGAACAAAGAGACCTTAGAGTGCAGGTTCATATTTCCTTGAAAGTGGTTTTGAAGGTAGATAGAATAATAAAGAAGGCATTTGGGATTTTTTTTTATTTCAAAATATACTTTATTCATAGAAATAAATCTTTGGTACTTGTACAATTTGTCATGATGTTCATAGATATATACATTGCATGTCTTAACATTACAAAGAACAGATTGAATTACTCAAATTTACAGTTATCCTATTTACAGTTCCCTTTATTAACCATCCAGTCTCTTATTATTTAGCTGTGGCTTCAGCAGAACCCACCTACTGAGGGGGTGCCCTGTTATACTATAGCAAATGCACCTTTTTTAATCCCAGTTTATGGGGTTACCGTTGTCCATTTGACTGTCCTGTCTCTGGGGAAGCTGTCTGCATCCCCATGGTGAGCACGAACTGCTGGACCCTCGCTGGGCTGAGGTAGCTATCCAGCTCCTCACTGTGGTCATTTACCCGCTCTGGAGTCATTGAGCCAAGGCAAGGGTCCGCACCGTCCAGTTCTGTGTCTGACAATGGGACTGTCAGAGGATCAAGCTCTCAGTTGCCTGCAGTTTTGGGGCAGTGGGTACCCCTTGGGTCTCACTGGGTGGAGGGTGGACTTCAGGGGGTCTGTTGTTTCCTGGTTGGGAGGAAATGCCCTCCTCTTTATCTACCGCGCTCTCCCCACCCGCCTTAAACCAATCAACTGGGTTGTGAGTCCATTGTGCTGGCATTCTGGTGGCCCAGGCAGTGTCTGTATCAGCTCTGCTGTTTCTCCCCGTATTGAGATCCGGCGGCCATCTTGTATGTCAAGTTGGCCAACTGATGGCTCAGTGACCATCTTGTGTATCTGTGTGCCTAGTGTTACCCTGCCCTGTGCCATCTCCCACTTCTCCGCCACCCCATTCTCTCTCCCCCGCTCAATCTCTCTATCAACCCCACTCATTCTCTGTCTCTTCACCCACCCTCTGACCGCCATTTTCTCTCTCTCTGTCCCCCATCCATTCTGCCTCTTTTCTCCCCAGCCCCCACCACACCGTCCTT